>NC_057798.1:431140894-431161277 GCF_018294505.1 Triticum aestivum | reverse complement strand
GGTTGAATCAAATTTGGGGGGGAATTTTTGTGGGGGGGAGGATTTTCGCGCGGTGGGCGGGGGGAGTTTGGCGCATGGTCGGTTTCTCCAAGTGCAGTCCCACGTGTCAGTGAAGAGGCAAGCCAAAGCGCGTTCCGTTTGCATGAGCTGTGTGCAGGACTGAACGTGTGTGGGGTGCAATGCGACCGTGACAGGAGTGCTATGAGTGTACCGCCTTTTTTCCTTTTAAACTAGGTGCTTCGCCCCCTCAAAAAAAATTGTTGCTTCACGCGATCCATCGATGCTACTACTAGTAATCCGGTAATCCCGACTAAAACGGCGCGGCCGGGTCTTTTCCCGCGCGATATGCTTGGAGG
Organism: Triticum aestivum; assembly: GCF_018294505.1. Taxonomy (NCBI): domain Eukaryota; kingdom Viridiplantae; phylum Streptophyta; class Magnoliopsida; order Poales; family Poaceae; genus Triticum; species Triticum aestivum. The sequence goes on along the minus strand of NC_057798.1, from coordinate 431,160,921 downwards.
TTGGATTAGTTGGGTTTTTTAGATTTGTCTCGGTTCAATAAAAAGAAGAGTTGGTGATGATGGTGTGCCTGTCATCCTGCAATATAGGCTGTCCGATCTATATCTAACGGATAGGAAGGAAACTATGACAATTTACCCGCACTCCTCTCCACATTTGCAGATAAGGCTTTCCCTCGTTCATCCTTTTCTCCCACAAGCTTGATCTTCCGTGCAACGCATGGGCATCTTGCTAGTACTCCTACAATATGTATATTATTGTGAAAGCTCATATACACCGGCCGAGATTAATGCAAACACGGCAGATTTTCATTACATTTCGAACTTTTATAGGACAGAAAAATAAAAGAAACCCGACCCTAAACCTATTCTACGGAGGCGACCGACGTCCTCCATCTGCGATCTCTATGTACGGGGGCGGGGTTCAAGACCCGTGAAGCGTGAAGTGAAGGTGCGGTCTCCGGCGAGGAAGAGTAGAACACGGGATACGGACCGGCCAGTTGGCACACCATGCCCTGCCGCCTCCCATGCCCTACTCATCCTTGGAGGAGTCCCCGACCTCGGCGGTGCCGGACGTTGGACGGCGGCAAGTAGGACGCGTGGCTGACGGTGCTCCCGTCATCGGCCGCCAGTGTGGCCACCGCTTGTGCGGTCGCGTCTGCGTCCGGCTACGCCGCTATTGCATCGCGAGAGGCGAATTGAGCGAGGGCGGCGACCTCGAGCTTCATCCCCGAAGACAAGCTCTCCCGCAGAGCGTTCGCGCTTGCGGTCATGGCGGATGTGGTGCCAGGTAGGAGGACGATGCACTATGGTGTGGAGGTTAGCTGGGTGTTGCCGCTTTATGTAGCGCATTCCGGTGAGGCCAAGCGTCCGGGTGCGTCATTATGTCACCGGAGTTGGTTCCTCGGGCACCGAGCCTCTTAACGACGACATACGAACGGACGACATGAATGCGGGCAGCTGGCGCCGGCTGGGAACGCACCATGCGACGGCGCGAGAGACGAGGGCTTTGGTGTGCTAGGGTAGTCAGCTGCGGTCGTGGCAACGTTGGAGATGCCCTTTGCTCAAATGCGATCCCCGCATGTCATTGAAAAAGCAAGCCGACCCGGCATGGTCTCAGGTCTAGAGGATGCAGTTGGCCGCGCTACACCACTCCGCGGACGCATCGCGGCGCCCCGTGCATCCTCGACGAGCCGGGTGTTGGGGTGTGTTTGGATTGTGGCCAAAGTGCACCTTACCAAAATTTTGGTCATGACCCAAAGATTGGTCTTTGTTTGGATGGTTGCCATTTCTTTGGCATGCCAATAAACTCTAGCCAACTCTAGTTCATTTTTGTTGCCAATGTCGGCCAAATCATGGGCAACCAATACCTCAACCAAAATTTTGGCTACCCAATGCTTTGATCGGGCAACCTTGGGCACAAACCAAACATACCATTGGTCGTGCCACGGCACTAACGCCACCCTAGGCACACTGAAACCGACCGTGTCTATCAATGATATGAGTGTGTCGCTCACCGCGGTCGCCGTGTCCAGAGGCGGTGCTGGAGCTGCGCCCCGTTGTTGGCCCCAACGACCCACATGAACGGTTGTCGGTGGCAAGGAGGTCGTGGGTCAGCTCCTCCATTGGACTAGTCTGCGCTACGTCGTCCCGACGGGTGTGCCCCACATGTCGGTTTCCCTGTTTTCCCGGCCATATTCAAGCGTCAGTGCTCCGCGTTGCACATTAGGCCTTTCACTATGTAGGCCAAGCGAGACAACTTATTGTTTATTTGAGCCGTTCAAGTGTAATCATGTGGCGTTTGCTTATTTCTCATTCCTCTCCAACCCTCTTATCCATCGATCATGTCGCCCTCCAGTCGAGTCCATCCTCCCGCATGCCTCATTTGGACATTCCGCCGAGTATCATTCACATGTACCCACCCTAGTGCTTTTTCAATAGATCTCTGGACCCCAAGATGAAATTGAGAGGGAACGAGTGGGGGCACATGATACCTAAGGCGGATTCAAAATTTTGAACCGGTGATCATAGCATCTGCAAATCATATATAAATGGTATTCAATGTTCGTTTCGTTTTTTAACGTACAATATACTCCCTCCTATCCTTTCTACTTTACATATAAGTTTTATGTGTAGTCAAAGTATCTCTACTATGATAAAAAAAAGGTATTAACATTCAACAACGCCCAATCAATACTGTTAGATTCGTACGTACTCCTAGATTTGTACTCGAGATGGTTTCCAATTTGACTATTGACAAGATTAATAGTACTCCTTTCACATAGGTGAGTAAGTCATCTTAGGCTGTGCACCGTGACCAAGGAGGAGGGGAAAACGAGAGACATTAATATTTATTTGCTAATTAATAGTATTGCATGCAATGAACTAACCACTGCATGTCATGTTTGATAGTCTCGGGTCATTAAAAGCATGCACACCCTCATCTCTTATTGGTTCATATGTCAAGAAACAAGAAACGAGGTAGAAGTTAATGCACCGTGCCTACTTGTTTTGGGACTATTTGGTTTTCGTAAGATGACTTACACACCTAGACGGAGGGAGTACATGAGATGTATAATGTGAAAATTATATCATTGGAAACTCCTTTCACATACGAAATTGACCATATGCTTTGTGTAAGTTGCATGTCATATATTATTACTCTAACATTTGGTCAAAGTTAGCCTCGAAAAATGCATTAGACCATGTATGCTTTGTGTAAGTTGCATGTCATATATTATTACTCTAACATTTGTGTAAGTTGCATGTCATATATTATTACTCTAACATTTGGTCAAAGTAGTATAGTGGAAGTGGATCCTCTGACGTAGGTATCCCTGCCTTACCCTCCCTTTCGGTCACTTACTGGCAGACCCCATGCTTGCTAGGCCCCGCATGTCAGTTACTAAATGGGTTCGGCCACGTCAGGGGATCCTCATCCGTAGTATACTCCCTCTGTTTTTATTTACTCTGCATAAAATAGAGGGAGTGGTGGTATAATAAATGACGCGGGCGGGGGATGGGGAGGGACGTTGGTTTGCTCTCAACTATGGTCCCACAAGCGAGCGAAAACGCAAGACGAAGCGCGTTCCATTCGGTGAGCGGCATGGAGGGTCCAGCGTGCCGGGCTGCAACGCGAACGCGACAAGAGCAATGTACAGTCAAAACCGATTGACCGGTCGTCACCGGAACCACTATTCACACCAGAACCTTCGCTGCTCGGCCTACGCCAGCCACTGCCCTAAAACCACACCAAATCTCCATCCCATTCCCCCACCTTTCGATCCCCTAGCCCGCATCAAGCGTCCCCTAGTTCGCCGGAAAGCCATGGTGCGCCGCAAGATCACTTACTACAAGATGCTGACGTCGGAGCGCCGCGCAGAAATCGCGGCGGCGGTCGGCGCCACAGACCTTCGTTCCCAAGCTCCCTTTGCGGCGGGCCAATCCCCGAGTTCTCTGGAGCCAAGCTACGAGGAGGAGGAAGCCGATCCAATGTTCACTGCGGAGGTCGCGGCGCAGAAGGCCCCCGATGGGTATGAGACAATGGACGTCGACTTCGTGTCGGCGTCCGAGTCCCCCATGGTGCAGGCGGACCAGCGGTTTAACATGGAGATACTAAAGGAGGACCGGGAGGCAGAGGCTCAACTCGACACGGAGCGCGCGCATGCCGCTGCCATCGAGGATCTCTTGTAGGCGGAACCGGATGTCGTGGATGTGAACCGGGCGGCGGAGGCTCAACTTGAGGCGGAGTGCGCGGATGCTGCTGCCATCGAGGCCCTCCTGCAGGTGGAACCGAATGTCCTGGACATGAACTGGGCGGCAGAGGCTCGACTCGACGCAGAGCACACAGATGCCCCTCTCATCTACGCCCTCCTGTAGGCGGAACCGGAAGTCCTGGACTTGAACCGGGCGGCGGAGGCTCGACTCGATGCGGAACACGCGGATGCCGCTGCCATCGAGGCCCTCCTGCAGGCGGAATCGGACGTCCTCGACTTGAACCGGGTTGTGCTCTCGTCCGTGCAGAGCGCCCGCACGCTCCGCTTGAACGAGTAGCTGGAGGCCGAGGACAACCACGGTGCGGAGACAAACGTTGGCAGCGACGGCTGGTTAGCTGGAGGCCAAAGACGATGAGGCCATCTCTTTCCGCGAGCAGTGATAGTTTTTCTTTATGTTGTTGTTTTTATGGATATTTTGCTGTGTAAAAACATACTATTTTTTATGCAATTCGCCTGACTTGGGTCGGTCTACCATTTCAGGTGGTTGGATGAATATCCTACGTCTCCTAACCCTTCTTTCCTTCTTCCTCGCCTCTTCTTCTTCCCCAACAGACCACCGCACGGTCCATACGGATACTCCGGTTGGATAAACATACTCTATGAACGAAAATTTTGTGTCAGCGATAGGATGGCTGAGTTTGGTTTGTTCACATGCGACAGCACGTGTCAGTGAGGGTGCGTTCCCTTGGTTGGGTTTGCGGCGTGCATGAGCGACTGTGTGAGGGTGCGGTGCGACCGCGGCGTGCAGGAGCGACCGTGTGAGGGTGCGGTGCGACCGCGGCAGCCGTGTGCAAGTGTACCTCCTTCTCATTTTGAAAACTTTAGGCAAGCTTGGCAAAAATGTGTGGTGAAGTTTGGCAATGCAAGGCCTAGACCCAAACAGGATAAGTACGTACGTACTAGGAGTACTAGTGTTAAAAAAGAAAGGCAGGGTTTTCCTTCACGGGATGTAATCGATACAAATCCTCGTTTCACGTGTCAATTAATGCGTATTTTTTTCTCGAAAGACCAAAGAGCTAACCATCTCACTCCTCATCGCTTGATTAATGCAGCGCCATGCAAACGAACCTTCTCACTTCCGCATGCATGCAGGGGATATTAATGTCCTTGGTTGCTAACCCCATCGATTTTGCCTCGATTAGTGTTAGTGGCCCTTTGCAAATTGTAATTTTGATATACTGGCCTTGTGTACAAAAAAATGGAGGTAGTAACTATATTTGAATTCCTTGCCCATTGCGGTGACATCGACGACTTTTTTTTGGTGGTTTGGCGAAGTGCGTTCGATGGAAAACACCATTGAGGGAGACCACGGTAAGTCATTCGCAAGTGCCACCTGCAAGCCAAGACAACCGCCTTATTTGCATCCAGGAACTCCTTTACTAGTACTACTACTAGGAGTACTAGTGCGGTGAGATGGTTTCTCGAAGAAGACGATGGAGAAGCGGAGTCAGCGAAGAGTGAAATGATAGTTGCTTCGTCTATGCTTTGTGATTTGACACCTCACTGCTTTGTGATTTGTGATAGAAGGGACATGGGAGTAGACTCTGTGCTCTATACTGTACTACATGTGTCCAAGCATGGGAGAAAGAGGAGAGACGTTGCATTTTTCTATTCCTTCAATCAATCAATCAATCAGGGAGCTTCGGTTCCATCTTTTTGGCTTTGGCAACACCGTCCATAATGGTTCCCACGATGCCAAAAGCTATTTTCACATTTAGCTACACATTGAGGATGCCCTTAACCGTACCACTTGGTTTTGCTCCTGTGTGCTATCTATACAAATCTCAATTATATTGATCTAAAAAATTATAGAATCAAAGATTAGTAAAAAGGAGGTGATTTTGCCGCGCGGATGGCGGGGGAGGTTTCTTATTTTCGAAGGACATTGTCCTGGCGGTTTGCTAACATGTGGTCCCACGTGTCAGTGCTTTACCAAGCTGATCCGCGTCCCACATGAGGCAGAACAACGGCAGAAGCAACACGTGGTTAAGTTGAAGAAGATGAGGGAGAAGCAGATTCAGCAACGAGTGAAATGATGGTTGCTTCGTCCCTCCAACTTATTTTTTTAGCATTATTATTTCGTCCCTCCAACTTAACTGCGGGAAAGGTGCAGCTTTGTGATTTGACGCCTCATTGCTCATTACTACGTCGGCGCCATGACTGGGGTGCTTCACCCCGACTGCTCTGCACTGTATTCCGGTATGGCACGTGGACCCGGTAGCTTGATGTCCCACATGTCGGCGAAAGGGACTAGAAGATTTATGAAAGTGAGCGCTCCACTCTTACGACGGAGGAGTAGATGACACGACGGCCGAGTGAACTGTCACTTGTATTGTATAGTACTATAGTTTTGTTGTTTTGCACGATCCATCGATACAAACCCGATTAAACAGGAAAGGGCGGGATTTTTCCCGCGCGGTAGATGATACTGGCCATACATTTCAAAGGCAATTTTAATGTATGCAAACTGAATAATTATAAGTAACAATATGATATCTAGTAAAACTAAAAACACATATGATTTATTGTGTTAGAGTGTAGTAGTAGTGTTGTATTGCATAATTGTTAGATGTAACATGTGAGAACGTGTAGAGATGTAGTTTTGAAGGGCCTACAGAGAGAAAAGCGTAATACGGTCACCGAACTTCAGAATAAGCTGATTATGGTCACTATATACGTTTTGCGGTGATTATCTAGTCACTTGCTCACAATTCAGCATCAGATTGCACTCTGTTGACCGGCCAAATAGTCTGCATGGCGCCATGTTGACTAGTTAAATTGACCATGTTCCTTGTGGGTCCCACCTGTCAGCTCGCATAGGGAAAATGTCAGATAAACACAAATTTACGCAGGCGCGACAAGGCTCCAACCCGTGTGCGGGAATCACCTGGTTGTGTATGTGTCTGTCAGGGCCTGATGTGTGCGCATGCACGTGTAGGTTGAGCCCTTGAGCGTGAGAGTGTGTGTTGGTCGTGTGGTGTACTGGTGTGTGCATGCATGTGTGCATGTGTGCGTGTGAGTGTTGCGTGCGTGCGTGGTTGCATGTGTACGTGTGAGTGTTGCATGCGTGCATGGGTGCATGTGTTTGTGTGAGTGTTGCGTGGATGGAGTTCATGTGCATGCGTGCGTGTGTGTATAATCACCACACCAGCTCATGTGTGTTAAAACAGACGGCTCAACATACCAATACAAGGCCACCTTGTCCGTTGTGCCCGCGGTCATGACTTCGAACCACCGTCAAAATATTTTTTTGTCGTTTGTTTTCATTCTTACTAGCAAGATGCCCGTGTGTTGCACGTAACATCAAGATGCATTTGTATGACTTGTTTATCTTGTGAGAGAAAAGGATGAACGAGGGAAGGCCTTATTTGCAAATCTGGAGAGGTGTGTGGGTACCTTTTTGCAAAATTGCCATAGTTTCTTTCCTATCCGTCAGATATAAATCGGACGACCTATATTGCAGGATGGCAGGCACACCATCATCACCAACTCTGTTTTTTATAAGAGTGTATTTTATGTATTTTATAATAGTGTAGATGTAGAGTAGATACAAGTCGACAGGTGGGCATGATGTTAGTGAGATAATGTGATGCTACACTAGAGGTGCCACGTGGAGCATTTAACTGGTCAACTAGTCATGTCATGAGCAAATACAAAGTTGTACGGTGAGCCCGTGACTGTATAATAACCACTAAACGTAAACGGTGACCGTAATGAGTGGATTATGAAGTCCAATGTATGTATCATGCTTTCGCTTCAAATACAATGATCGTCATTGCATATATCGCGAGAGAAAGATGAAACATGCGTGAATTTTCTGGGGGCTTACTTTTAGAGCACCTGGAGATAGTTTTGTGTGCATACGTGAAAGGGGCGTATAGGGGGGGTATGCGATGGAGAGAGAGATGCTCTTCGTTTCTCTTTATTATGACTAACTTTGTATATAGTATAAAAATATACAAATTCACAGTGCGGAATAAATATCATTGTGGGCACCATGCAATGCAAATTAGCGTTCATACTCCTCCATATAACTTTGTAATGTTGTATATATGTAGAAACTCTAAAATAATTTTTTGGCCACACTTTATTCAAAAGGAATGTTGTATGTGAAATAAACGTGAAGAGAGGGCTTTTTAGATCAATGGGGTACGTGATGTAACATGTGTGAATGTGTAGTTGATGCATTTGGCGGGGCCTAGAGAGGTATGTGTGTGTATTACATATTCGAGAGAGGCATGGATAGAGGGGCCGACGGGGGGGCGTGGGAGAGATAGGACGAGAAATAAGAGTGGTCTAGAGAGAGAGACGAATATGACGTCACGACAAGAGATTCCATTCCCTTGAGTGTGTATATGCAAGGGGGGAGGGAATAGAGGCACCAGGAGAAATTTTCTGTGTGTGTGGTGTTTGTGTTGGTATTTGTGGGTGTGAGAAGATAATGAGACGTGGGGGCAGAGGGTGTGTCACCGCGTGAGGTCCGGTGGGTCGAGGTGAGGCGTTTCGTTCGGTTCCATCCTGCGCCACATTGGTCGGCCCATGACACATTTAGGAAGACCCATGGGTGACTAGTCGTACAAGACAAAGATAGCAGAATTGTGAAGGACTTTGTGTCCACTGACAAAGTCGGCTAGGATTTGTAACCCTAGGTTCTCGGACTAAGGTAACCCCTTTATCTCTGATATTACTATTCATTCAACCTAACTTTAAGGGGCATCCTACAGAATGCTCTGCTAGAATCATACTCGTCGATTTGGAAGAGAGGTGTGAGATAATGCGTGAGAGACAGGCGTAAAGATAATGTGCGTACATGAGACACGTAGGCAGGTCCATGTATATAGAAAGGGTCAATGAGGATTGTGCGTGTGTATGTTTGCGAGAGGAAGAGTGCTTGTGATAAAGGTTAGTGAAAACAGTTGTAAATGGTTACGAGAGGGAGGGAGGGTTATATCTAGAGCATGTGTGCGAGAAAGACACCTCGGGAGAGAGTGTGTGAGCATGTGTGAGAGACCACCGATGGAGAGTGAAACTACACGTAAAAGACTGATCTACACATTGATTAAAGATATAAATTGTATCCAAATATTAGGATGGGATCATGATATTTGCAATTCGCGTAAGGAGCGGTCATTGATCCATCAGACATCTAGATTCTATCGAATTTGAGCATGTCTATGTTATTATTTGACACAATTGATCCACATAGTTAGTATTTTGAACTCCAGACAATGCATCGCTTTAGCAATCGAATATAAACGTGAGTATAGTTCATGTTGTGTGTGTAAAGCACATTATACATACGAAAGTTACACAATGGACATTTATAAATAGCTACCTATGAACTAGCATACATTTGAATTCAACCTAAGGTGGTTTAAAAAAATCGAATTCAACATGAAGTCCATTCAATTATTTGAATTTGATATCATGGCATTTGTAAACCATACCTAAACTATGGGGCTACCAATCTTTGCTCTGATTTTGTACATAATAGCATATGTAGTCGTGTACAAAATAGATTCAAATTTAGCTCCTCCATTCCAAAATAATCGTAGTTATAGGATTTTCAAGTGTCAAAATTTCAAAAGGAAGCGGATAATTTAATGAGGTTTTCAAACATACAAATATAACATTGTCTATTTAGGTCAATCCTCATAGTTCGAGAGTACTCTAAACGTGAATGCTTGTGTTTCAAAATTTCGAACGAAGCGCCAAAAGAGCCTCTACTCGCCCGAAACCGCGTGAGACCAATGTTTGGTAGTACAAGGAAATAACTTTTCTAATAACTCCGACCTGTGAAACCTACCGGCCCGACGTCCAAAGGTCTAAACCGGGGTAGGTTTGTAGCTTCATCTAGACGCCACGCAACCGCCTCCAAAAAACATTCATACACAATGGCCGCCTAAGCACACATGCGTGCGGCCGAAATCGCTCCCGCCCACTATTTGGGACACCTGGGATTACCATCCTACCCCCGACCCGCAGTAGGTCCGAAATTTAAGAGGGGGGCAAAGTTTGTACTTTCCCCAAATTTCAAACAAGCGCGTCCCATCTTCTGTTCAAAAAAGCCAAAAACAAGCGCGTCCCAGACTGAAACATGGTTCCCCCCCACCCGTCTGATTCCCCATTCGTACTCCGTGGGCACCAAAACTACCTCTCCACCAGTCGCGAAACCCCGGCGTCCTCCATCCGCCACCCCATCCCACCCATCAACCGCCGCCCTCCTACATCACGCCGGAGCCGATACCCCAACATCGTCGTCCACCGCAACCTCAACCGCAACGCCCTCCACGGCTAGTAGTTGAAGTCGAGGCTGAGCCGTCCGTACCCGAGCCAGTTCAACCATGCGATCATGTGCCTCACCGCTGCCGCTCAAACTTCGCCACCCTCCACCGCACCGGAGATGTTCCTGCTACGCCTTCCTTCGCCGCCTCGGATCTGCTTCCCCTCCGCCGACATACGGCCACGGCAACACAGTCAACAGTTTGGCCATGGGTTCTTCCAAGCCTGCACCCTCCAGAACATCGGTTTCCCCGGTAAAAAGAAGAAGATCGGCGCGACATGTGGAGGTGACCACACCGGCAACCGAAGAAGGTACTCCTCTTCCCTTATTCGTGCAAATCTTACGTCTCTGCTTGCATGGTATTCATCCCACAGAAGACACTAGTTGACAGCTTCTTCTTGATACTAGATGTTCCTAGTAACTCGTGATGCACAAGGTTTCTCCTCATATACTATTTCACCTTAGCTAGAGGTCCGTCGCCCCCTGAATTTCAATTTCTGGCCAGTTGATTCCCAATTAACGGAAGCATTCCCCGGCGTAACAGGAGCTAGTATGACTATTACACCGGGGAAGCAGAGCCTTGGTGTTTATCTTAAGGGCGTGTGCGGCCTAGAGCTACTGGCGCCCGATCTGGAGGTCGGTCGGGATTAAAGGGATGGCTTGGGGGCGCTGCCAAGCACGGCGGTGGTGTGAGGTCGATGGGAGGGCGGGGCGGCGGAGGCACGGGTCTGGGCCGGTGGTCGCTGGCAGTTCAAGAAATATCATCAACAGTGACTGGCGGGAGGTAGACGAAGGCCATCTGCCCGTTCCTTATAGATCGGACGGTTCATTAAAAAAATCGAGTGACCTATTTATTTTCAGTCGACTGTTATCTTAGATATGACCACATGTGGTGGTGTGCTGGAGGAGTACCTGCATTTCCTGTGCTCATATATTACAAAATCATACGGAGTAGAATCTAATTTTGTTTGCCATGCAATGTTGTAGAGCTATCATATGTCTCCTGTCATTTATTTTTCAGCCACCTGCTATCTGCTACTTTTACAGTGCACTAGTTCTGCACACACTTCATCCATACTCTCACTATTATGTTTTTATGCAAGGGTATTTCAGAGTCTGCCGAAAGCGAAGCAAAAAAGAAAAGAGACAAGCCGTGCCAGCTTTCTACGCGGCTAGGCGCGGCACGTTACAGCGCTTTAAAGGGTGCAGTGTCAGCAGATGGAGACGGTAAACGTTGCTCTGGAGTTGATGACCTTGCTCGCAATGAACCACCATCCTAGGTGCTTGCTTTAACTTCGCAGTGTCATATGTGGTTGCATGTTCCATATGGTGTCTAGCTTGTATTCAAAAGGCTGAAGTCGGTCTTTATTAAGATAAGGGAAGATATTTTTTACATGAACCACCATCCCGTGAGCACCAGAAGACAAATAGCTAGTCAGGGCACTGGCCGAGCCAGTGACAAGCCCAGCAAAGACAGGCATCACCTGGAAGCCAACTAAAAAGCCGCGATGGTGGCGAAGCAGCCTGCCTCCCACCAGGCTCTCAGGTCCTAGATGATCATGTTCACCACTCCAGCCGGATGTCTAGCTTGTATTGCTTCCAATTTGGTTAAATTGCATCTGCTTAGCTTACACATTATACCTTTGAATATGACATGCCTTTCTGTTTTTGGTACATACTAGTACATCTGTGTATTAACCATGTTCTTACATCAAACTAATGTTCTTGTGTATCCCTCATCAATCACTTATGACGAGGCAGGCAGGCAAGGGGACTACTCCTCATTTAAAGAATGCAGCGTCAGCCTCCCGACATGATTCTCAAGAAACAGAAATGCTAGATGAAGATAGTGAACGTAGCTCTATAGTTGATTACAGCATTTCCCCTACACTAGCATTGCAGGTGCTTGCTCTAACTTGGCAGCATGATATGTGGTTGCATGTTGCATATGGTGTCTAGATTGTAATTCTTCCAATCTGGTTAAACTGCATGTGCTAGTCTTCTTAGCTTATACTCCTGTAAATGTGACATTATACCTACTAATGTGATATGCCTTCCTGTATTTAGTACATAGTACATCTGTCTATTAAGCATGTCCTTACATAAAACTATTGTTTTTTTTTGTATCCCACATCAATCAATATGACGAGACACCTTTAGTATATGCGGTGCAATATTAGTTGCATCTTTCATATGATTTATAGCATGTGCTGCTTCTAATTTGTTGAAATTCCATTTATGATGGGATGCTTTTAACTTGGCAGAGTCATATTGGTTGCATCTTTCATGTGGTGTCTAGCTTGCATTGCTTCTTATTTGCTGGAATGGTTTCTGCTTAGTTTACACAAACAGTTGTGAACATGCCATGTCGTCCTGTTTTTCATACATATTCCATCCTGGTATCATGTGTTTGCCTTACATCAAAGTAGTGATTGTCAGTATCATGCATGAATGAGTTCTGAAGAGAGAATTTTATTGCTTTTTCTTGTCGGTTTTACTTGACAATTCAAAATCAATAAAGCGGAAGGAAGTTAGCAAGGCAGCGGATAAAGGTGCTCCTTCCAAACGGAGGGCCTCTACAGTTTCTACTCCTCCACACCCCCAAGATGATTTCCAAGACAGCACATGCATAGACACTCAACAAAGCTGTGTTTATGATGAGCACATCTCCCCTAGTGCAGCATCACTGGTGCTCCCTCTAACTTGGCACTGTTATATGTGGTTGCATGTTATGTGTGATGTCTAGCTTGTATTGCTTCTAATTTTGTTGAATTCCATCTGCTTACTTTACACATTATACTTGAATAAGACACGTGTTCCTGTTTCTAGAACATACAATATTTGTCTATCACACCATGTTCTTACATCAAATTACTACTGTTGTGTAACCTGCAATAATCACCTATCATAAGACACGTTTGACTTTGGAGTGTGATATAGGATACATCTCACATTCTTTTCTAGCTTGTACTACTAATTTGTTGAAATGGCACTTATGACGAGACGGTTTTAACTTGGTAGAGTGATATTCATTGCATCTTTCATATGGTGTCTAGCTTTCATTGCTTCTAATTTGTTGAAATGCCTTCTCCTTAGTTTACACATCATAAGGTGTGAATATGCAATGTTGTGAATATGCAATGGCACTAATGACGAGAGACCTCTAACATGGTAGTGTGATGTTGTTTGCATCTTGCATATGATTTATTTCTTGTACTGATTCACATTTGTTTAAATGCCATTTATGATGAGACACTGTTAACTTGGCAGAGCGATATTTGTAGCATCTTTCATATGGTGCCTACCTTCCATTGCATTGATTCTAATTTGGTGAAATGTCTTCCTCTTAGTTTACACATCATAGTTCTAGTTATCTCTTTCGTCCTGTTTTTCATACATATTACATCCTCCTATCATGTGGTTGTCTAACATCAAAGTTCAGTTCGTCTGCATCACGCATCAATTTGTTTTGAAGAACTAAATTGTTATTCGTTTTTCTTGTCGGCTTGACTTAACATGGCACGGAGAAAGAGGAAGAAACACAGAATGGCAGGGAATGAGAAGCGGATGAATCCTGCAGATTCTGCTGGTACTGATGGTGCAATAGAAGATGAAAGTCCAGCGAAAACTTCTACAAACACGGCATCCCATGCTACACGAGCTGCAAAAAAAGCCAAACAGAAACAAATAGTTGCCACCAAACAAGCAGAGACAGCCCTAGTTCTTGCAACACCTACCACAGTACTACCAGCTGCACGACATACTCGTGCGTCATCTGAGCTAGCAGCACGTTCCCAAGCTCCCCTGCCACCTGACACTACTTCCCAAGCACTCTTGACACAAGACGAGTTGGCAATATCAAATGAACCTTGTGAGCTTCAGCAGCAAGAAGGTAGTTGCTGGAGTCAAGTTACAGTTGCATGCTTCTTTATATGTAGTCTCACAGTTTGATGTACGCTAACACTTCCTATGTTCGTTGTTGGACTAGCACCTAGGCGCAAGAGGAAACAAACATCAGGGATAATGCTCGATAGGTTAACTAAATCTAGAGGAGGAAGAATGGAGATCCGTTTTGAGGCAGGTTTAAAAAGGCCACGTGATGCTACAGAGTCAGCCAAGTTAGTATCAGAGGCAGCGGTTGCCGTTAGGTGTCATGTACGTATCCTCCCAACATGGATTCAGTACAGGAATGACAAAGACGAAACCCATTTCAACACCTTCCTCGACCATTTATCTGTAAGTATGGTTATGTATGGAAAGTAGTAATATCGTCTTGCTTTGTCCCATACTTTCTAGGTTGCTGATAATGAGACTCCCATAATTTTCAACAAATGAGGTTCAAGTTGGATAGCCAAGATGATGCAACTAGACAAGCTTGCATCCATGTTTTCAAGTCTGCTCCACGACAGTATCGGTATAACTTGAGGAAAACTCACTTTGAAGGCAAGGCTAACAGTGAACTTTCCCAAACATCTCCAGTGGAAAATATATCGGATGAAGACTGGAGGGGCCTTGTTAAACACTGGTCTGATCCGAAGTATCAGGTACATTATATATATGTGATCAGATCACATGTTGAAGTCCTAGTGACGCATGTGCCACACAAATTTATCTTCTTGTAGGTGAACTGTTCAAAGAACAAGGCCAACCGTACGAAAGTGAAATTCCAACAGACAACAGGATCTCATAGCTATATTGCACACTGCGAGGCTCTTGTAATTAGCTGCTGTTTCACTCTTTTCACTGTACCATATTATCAGATCTATATTGACTTGTTCGAAATGCAGAGGAAAGCTTGCAAGGACCAAAAAGTACCTGAACCAAATGTTGTGGAAATCTTCAAGGACTGTCACACCAGCAAGAAGAAGGGCATGACTACACCAGTCAAAGTCACTGTTGTAAGTCCTTAATCCTCATGCCTTTTAACTACTACTTACTCTGACTTGAACTGCATGGTTTGCAGCCAATGTCTATTACTCTTTTCAATTTTATACACAATTGTCTTAGTGTATCATTGCACCTTACAAGGTTTAAAAGGGAGGAGTGATGTTCCTTTGATCTTGACCCATAATCTAGTTCCGTGCTGGACTTGCCCACACAACGTTACAATTGCATGTTTGTCTGTTCTCAGTTGTTTTGTGATATGAATGATGTCATACTATGCTCACAGTATTATAAAGTTCGTCTCTTTATCCTTAGCCCTTAATACAATGTGAAGAAATAAACAATACATTAGCGATGGTACATGGTCATATGTTTGGAACCTGGTTTTATTATGTACTTTGCAATAAAATACAACTAATATTTTACATGGGTTCACTAGAATAAGTTCTGTATATAGACCAAAGATATTTTGTTTGGTTTTGCTGCCTCCTTAATATCTTATGTTCTGGTACTACTAATGTAAAACCTCAACTTTTCAGCGAGCTATGGAAAAATGGTGGAACCGCCACCTTCTGAAGGTGGCGAGGCAACTATAACCGCAATGTCAGCTCTTGCTGCAGTGGGTCAGTACATGTCCACTAACAGTGCCAAAAGCATGTTCCTGCGTAATACTAGGTTGGTTGTTAAGGCAATATCGTCCAAACTGCCTCATGATCAAGATATGCAAGCTCAAAGCAATGTTGTATCTGCGCTCCAGACACAAGTCCATTCCCTAACGGAGGCCCTTTGTGAAACAAGGAGAAACATTGCTCAATGTCGTCAAGATATGCATGGTTTTGAAACCAGACTATCACACATTTGCTATGTTGTTCAGGAGCCTAGGGGAAATGAAGGCGAGGGTTATGGTGCTCCATCAGACAATACAGCATGAAAACATAACAGTCAGGTCAAATGAACCGAGCTTCTGAACTTCTGGTGGTGCATTTATCTGCTAGACTATTAAGTTTTATGCCAACCTTTCTTTTGTTATATAGTTGTAATTTGTTTTGGTGCGATACAAAATTTATTCTTAACGTGCAGCCACCGGCTGAAGAAAACAGCAAGCCATTTTTGTATAGTGTAGGGTGTTCCCTATACTTGCACTGGTGGCGATCTTTGATGCCGAGTGGATGTAATCTATGCAATCGCCTTAATAGCCTAGCGTTAGTTTCGGCCTTATTTATTTCCTAGTCTTCTTTTTCCCTGGTTTGCTAGTGGCCGCAACTACCCATGGGCCATATACGGGTCGTAGGATCCATGGGTCTCCTACGGGTCGTCGATAAATGGACCTGTAATCGGTGGGCCTCAGGCCGTCGATAAATGGGCCTGTAATCGGTGGGCCTCAGGCCGTCGATAAATGGGCCTGTAATCGGTGGGCCTCGGACCGTCGGATAAATGGGTCTACATGGTCCATAATCGGGCGTAATTGGTATCCTCCCAGCACAGTAACGGGTCGTTAACAGGCCATAGAACTGCAAAAGCTTAATTCTGTCACACGCATAACTGGTCGATAATGGGCCAGAATATAGGACGGGCTAGCCAGAAACGGGCCGACTCTTTCCATGGGCCGAATTTGGCCCATTAGGGTAACAGGCCAGTAACGGGCCGACTCTTGCCATGGGCCGAATTTGGCCCATTTGGGGAACATGCCAGTAACGGGCCGACTCTTGCCATGGGCCGAATTTTGCCCATTAGGGGAACAGGCCAGTAACGGGCCGGAAGTAATTGAGGGCCGAAAAGGAGCCCAAGAACGTATGGGCCGTCAATAGGCTGAAAGCTAACACGGGCTGGAAACGGCACATGTAAATCACGGGCCGTTAACGGATACAAAGAAAATTACAGTTCATTATGGGCTAGAGTCACCGTGGGCCTGTAAAGGGCCAAAAGATACGAAGGCCTCATATGAGCTGAAAGACGTCATGGTCCATACATGGGCCGAAAGTGAAATGGGCCGGTGTTATATTTGACGGCCCACATGACATTGTTGGGCCGATTTCCTTTAGTGCCTAACGGGCCGTGAGTTAACGGGCCGTAAAATGGGCTATTTGCGAAGAGACCGTTAACAGGATTTTCATGGGGCCAGCCCGTTAACTTTTGACCAGGTCAAACGGGCCGTCTTTGTAAGCTAAATGGGCCAGTGGTGGGCCGTGGCACGTGTCGACATATCATAGGTGCCTATCTGACCCACTGACAAGCTGACACGTGTTTTGTCCGGCCAATAAGAATTTTACATGTGGAAATTTCCCATTGGTCGGGGTTGTTAACGGGTTATCGGATCCAAAACCCGACCCGATAGCTTAACGGTGTTCCGTTACGGTGGATGCCACGTGTCGATCACCCTTGACGAAAGCACTTCTGTGATGCACGATTTATCGTCATGGAAGTGGACACTTCCATGATGATAATTTTGGTAATGTCATGGAACACTTCTACGACAGCATAGGTATGACTATCTTGATTCTGTCATAAATTTGTCATGGATGTACATGCATGACAAAAAACGCGACCTACTGTGACAAACACGTATCATCATGGAAGTGTATTTTTTTTTGTAGTGGCGACCGTCGTCTTCGTCATCGTCGTCCGGCACAGAGGTGGGGAAAGACACGAGACGAGGGGCGATTCAAACTTTGATTGGGTCAGCGGCGAATTATGGATTTGAGCAATCTGGGCGCGGAAGGGGATGGTGGAGAAGGGAGATTTTGCAGGGATGGAATTGGGGCCGCCAGATATTTCACTCCAAAACGTGGAAGCGCAAACTTATTTTTTCATCGTCCTTTTTGGGGGGTGGGGGTGGGGGAGGGAGGGGGGTGGCTGGGTGCTACACGTCCGTCCGACACACGCGACCACCCCGACACCACCCTGGTCTGCCTGGTGTGCCTACATTTGAGAATGCAAACGAATCTTCTTTCATTTGCAAACAAATCTGTATGTATTACCATGCTCATGTTTTCCTTGCAATAGTTAGTCATTCGAAACGAGATACTCGCTCCGTTCACTTTTGTAAGTCGTTTCAGACAACTTAAAATGAACTGTTTTGCACATTGTCTGAAATGTCTTCAAGGTCTTATAAAAGTGAACAGAGGGAGTACTATAAATTAATTAATGAGGAGTTATTTGTAAAAAAATTGAAACGGTATCCATGGTATCCACGCTAACATGGATTAGAGTGTGTGTCACATAATTAGTTATTTGAATTAGAGTGTGTGTCACGTAGCGATCTCCAATTCTAACGTGGATTTCGCATTTCAATGTATCCACGCTACTTTTTTAATACAAATTCATATGTATATGATGAACACCATGGTAGTGAGAAAACTTTTGTATGGATGCAAACATATGACCTACAAAATATCACAACAAATTGAGTCAATGTCAACTTTTCGAAACTTAGTATGGCACGAATTCGAAATAATTACCCGTATGCATGGTCCTCGGTTCAAATCTGACAATGTACACCGAATTGAAACATCGATACTAAGTCTCGTACTATGTACATTCAAATGTTGTTTTAGCCCCCCCCCCTCCCCCGCACACACGCTACATACTTCCTGTGTCGGTCAATCTTCCTCTCCTAACCACCTTAGGAAGTTATCGGTTTCCAACACACGTTCATTCTTTCTCTCCATGTTTCGATCTCTAAGTCTCTCAACTACACAACCCCTTTTTCCACTCTGTTACCAAATGTATTTACCTCACACACCCGCCATTGCACCCCATGTCAAGCTCTCTCTCTCCCTCTCCCTCTCACCCTCTCGCGCTAAATACATGCATTGCCTATCTAGCCCCCCCAACCTCTCGTGCGCACGCACGCACGTTGTGTATCTAGGTCACACCCTCGAGACTGTCTCACTCTTTCTTCCGCACGGCAGGGCACACTCGCTCAATCTCGCTCTCTTTATCTAAGTCTCATTTAACCTCGTTTTCTTTCACACACAAATGATATATCTCCCTGTTCGGGCCTCGATCGATACACTCTATACTCTCTCACGCAGATTGTCTATCTAGGTCAGTCCATCCAAGCCGCCCCCACTCTTTCGACCTCATGGCGGGCCATGCTCGCTCAATCTCTCTCTTTCTATCTCTCTCTCTCTCTATATATATATATATATATATATATCCCTCTCTCTCTCTCTCTCTTTGTATGTCTCGATTGACCTCGCTCTTTCTCGGACAAAAACGATATATCACCATGTTTGAGCCCAATTCAACCTATTCACATTGTATACTCTCTCACGCACATTGTCTATCTAGGTCACTCTCTCCAACCTTTCTCACTCTTTCGATCGCACGACGACCCTATGTGATCGATTGACCTTGCTTCCTCCCACGCACAAAATATATCTACATGTCTGTGACTGGATCCTTTCTCAAGCTCTATCTTACAGCCCTCACCCTTGCCAAAAGCTCAATCGGACAATATCTCTCTAGAGCATATATATATATATATATATATATATATATATATTTGTTCAATGAATGTCGGACCACACTCACTTTGTCTCTATATCTATATGTCTCTCGATTGACCTCGCTTTCTCACGCCGTATCTTCCACCCATCGAAGCTACCTCTCCATCCCTCGCAAAGCCGGAGCTATTTACATTGCGAGGGGCACTCCAACCTTGGATTAATTTATGTAGGCATTTATTTCAGTCGGTTTAGATTATATTTTTGTAGCATTCGGCCCACAACTACTACAAACACCGTTGCAACCCCCGCAACTCCCCTAATTGATTTCCCTCTGGCTCAGTCATCGCTCTCTCGCACGCCTTTCTTGCCTTCAATGTTGCGCCATGGTATTATTGCAAAAAACTCTGTTTTTCTCTTTAATTATTATAAATAAGCTAAAAACTACACACCGATAGTCCACTTGGAATGGAACAAATTTCGACCCACAAATTAAAGTGCTACAAACTACACACCGAGGGGCCCACGTGTCATGAAACAAATTTGGACCCATATACGAATTAAAAAATAAAGGACGAGGATCGAACATGCGACCAGGGCCTTCAAGCCACACGTCAATAGGCAACATACGTAGAATAG
>NC_057798.1:430991223-431140577 GCF_018294505.1 Triticum aestivum | reverse complement strand
TCACATAATATTTTTATATTATCATAGCCTATTTAATGGATAACATGTAATATTATTTTTAGTACTATTCGCCTTCACTTACTGGTGGGTTTCATGTGTGCTCTCTCTCTCTCTCTCCTCCCCTTCTGCGTTTAGACGCACGGGCAAACACGAAGAACTCGCGACCGATGTTGCCGTTGACCATATCTGGACGCGTTCACAAGTTACGGCACCAGTTTCACGTACTAGCAGCACTAGTCAGTGTGTACGTGCAATGCATGTTAATTTGGAAGTATATTAAGTGCATGTGGATATTAAGTAGGATATTATTTGCGTGTTATTATGTGATTAACATTATTTTTGGCATGAAATTAACTACACGCTAAACGTGTTGAGCGCTCGACATTGAAGCGGTCTAGGTCGTTGGATGACAAAGAATACATGTCGCTTGATGACGTTTTATATTTAACTTGATACGGCTCTAGTATAACATTCAATCAATCAAACCATAGATTTGGTTCAGTCAGACTCCGACTTTAAATTATACAACGATCGATATAAAATAAACAAAAATGATAAACGTTTGGATTTTAAGCATGGCAATCCGAATGTTTTTCATGGCAAATTTAGATTACGCGGCGGCGGCGGCGGCGTGTTGCGGTGGGAAGCGGCTCCTCTGCCGTGCTCTGTGTGTCGTCGGGCCACTGACCAACAGCGACGGCGGCGTCTTGCGCCATTGTTGGCGTACTCCTGGACGTTGGCCTAGCTTCAAGGAAGGCCAAAATGTTCTGGACTTCGGAGCGAGTCAACTGGCGGGAGGAGGCAACTGGCGTTGGTGCAAGGAAGCGGTCGACGGCGGCCATCCATGTCGCTGAGGGGGGCACTGGCACCCGCGCGGGGACAGGCGCTGTCAATAGCGCGGCTGAGACATTCGTGTGCACGGGCACTGGCACCGGCGTGCACGTCAGTGCACGCGCAGGCGCATGCGCTGGGAGGTGCACAGGCATCGGCACGGGTGTGCGCGTCAGTGCACTCGCAAGCGCAGGCGCTGGCAGGTGCACGGGCGCGTGAAAGTCGGCGGGGACCTCGTGGAACCCAGTGGGATCAAGCTCGGCGACAATATGCAGCTCCCAGCCCATCAATGACACGGGGATGGGCACTGGCACAGTCAGGGCGACGGGAGCCAGAACGGGAGCGGGGACAGGCGTGGCGTCTTCCCTCAAGGCCAGTTCAAGCTCCTCCCAAAGCGCCTTATGTTCTTGAGACTCCGGCTAGGTGTCTTCCTCGGGAAACTGGAAGACTAAGGGCAGACCATCGTGATGCGGCATGGCGCACGTTTAGGTCAAGCTAGTTGGAGGTAGATGACAGGAGAATCGCAGAGGAAGAGAGAAGATTGTAGCAATACCGGGTAGTGAGGGGTTGATTTTAAACTGCAGCGTCGGCGACATTAAAAGTGGGAGCAGTTGGGACGAAGGTGGGCGGCGGAGCCTGGTCAAAGGGCTCGCCTCCCGGTGAGCCTGCACAGCGGTCTGCTTGCACGCCTCCTTGTCAGCCGGTGCAGCGGTCTGCTCACACGCCTCCCGTCTACTCACACGCTTGCTCGGACTGCACCTGCCAATGAGAAGAGGGACTCGTGGCGGCACGTAAACGCCCATGGTTTCAATAATGAAAGCGTTCGCCTTAACGTGACAGGTCTTTGTTCCAAAATACCTTGGCTCTTCATTTGTGCAACTTGTCATAAGCAGCTTGTCTCAAATTGAAGAAAAAAATTACGAAGTAATATTTGTGCCATATCACGTGACCATGCTCAGTTTCAAGAATTTATGCTCACTTTTGGATTTTCTGAAATTTAAGATCCAGGATTCGGAACAATATCATAACCTGCATCATGCAATAAATTTTCAAGCCGTACATCTGTCATGTTGTATTTCTTAAGAAAGGATTTGGTCAAACATTTTATTTAGTTAGACTTCAGACAAGTTATATATGCAGAGTAAAATGATAATCCCTCTGTACCAGTGCATTGTTTGATATATTAACTCAAGTACTAGGCACGAACAAACGGGCTCAATTCTGTGCTCATCCCGGTGTAGTAGTAGTAGTAGTACTAGGCAATGCAGTTGACGGGTGACCTTGACGAGCGGCGACCGAGGGAATTGAACCGTGCTCGGCACGGTAGGTAACGTTGTCTAGTTACTAAAGCATCCCTCTGTTGTTTATCGGTAGTCATTATGGACCGGGGACATGAGGGGAATTTCCTAGGGCTGGAATTCTGGACGCCAGATATTTCGACTCGAAACACTAAGGCTCGACTGGTTGGGGTTGCCTAATGTGCATACCACGCACGCCACCGAAGGACACGGGCCCGGTTCTTTTATTTTTTTATTTTTTTAGGATCAACACGAGCCAAGGTCTGGCTGGTACGCCGTTGGGTCCTACCATTCGAGAATATGAAAGGAACCTTTTAAATTGCCGAACGAATCTATGTGTATTACAATGCCCGTATTTTCCTTGCAAATACTAATCTCGACGTGGTAATTGATTTATGACGAGTTGTTGAATTAGAGTGAGTTTGTGATATAGTGATCTCAACGTGGATTTCACATTTCATGGTATCCCTAGTAAGTTTTTCAATGCAAATTCAAATTTAAAATATGAACAATATGGAGGTGAGAAAACTTTGTATGTATCAAGCATATGACCACACACACACACACACACACACGCACGAACACAACAACAATCCAATAAGTATAGTGCATCTATTTTTCCAAACCATGCATGTATGGCACGAATTCAAAAATACTCCTTCTATTCCTAAATATTAGTCTTTTAGAGAGTTCAACAAGTGACTACATACAGAGCAAAATGAGTGAATCTAGACTCTAAAATATGTCTATGTACATCTGTATGTGCCAGTCCATTTGAAATCTCTAAAAAGACTAATATTTAGGAACGAAGGGAGTAAAATGTAAGACATGCATGGTCCTCAGTTCAATATTTAAAATGAACGTGAAACTGAAACATGGATATTAAGTCCAGTACTACAGTACATGCAAATGTTGTGTTTAGGCAGAGCTATGATTGTCGAGGGTCAACCCCTCGACCTTAGATAAAATTGTGAAGCTCTGTTTAGGGTTGTTTAGATTATATTTGTCCCCACCCTCCCAACCATCGATTGGTTGTGCACCCCCCGCCCCTCCTCCCTGGGAGAATATCATGTGCCCCCATACCTTAGATGCTATATGCCGATACGAGTTGCTTGGAGCTTGTAGATCTGAGATATAGCAGCTCACATGATGTGTCTTAATATTTTTACAGGAAACCTTGATGAGTTTGAGAATTGCACACAATTTGTACAAAAACTACTCATATGCCCTTGGATCCCATATCAAACGACCTCGAAGCTTGTATCACCATAGCATCTAAGATGAAGGAGGACGTCATATTCTCCTGTATGTAAGAATATCATGTGCTACCACACCTTAGATGCTTTGGTGATACAAGCTCTTCGGAGCCGTTGGATTTGTGACCCAACACCTCCTCGGTGGTTCGAATGGTTTTTTGCAGAAAAGCCCCCAAAGAGTTCGGCCACTGCTTACAAGCATAAATACTGCTCAGATGCCATTGGATCTCAGATCAAACGACCTTGAAGCTCGTATCACCGTAGCATCCAAGCTGCGATAGCACCTTATGTTTTCTCGCACGGGAGAATATGAGGTGCTCGCACACCGTAGATTCTATGGTGATACGAGTTCACTGAGATCTAACGGCCCACAGTAGGAGGTTTGAATGTTTGTGCAATATACGGTTGATAGAGTTTGGGAAATGCGCAGAAAGTACAAGTACTACGCATGTGCCATCTGATCACTGATCATACGACCTAGATGCTCATATCACTGTAGCGAGTAACTAAGCTACGGGGAGCACCTAATATGAGCAATGGGGAGATGTTGGATCGAAGATGCAGCGGCACACACGAGGCCTGAATGTTTTATTTGCAAAAAAACCTTTGGAGAGTTTGGAAATTGTGCATAATTACAAAGACTACTCCCAAGCCATTGGATCTCACTTCCAACGGTGTAAAAACTCATATCACCATAGCATCTAAGCTTCGGGGTGGATGTGATATTCTATGCCGCTGTCATTTTTGTTCATAAACTTGCAAAATACATGTAACTCGTGTTGTTACTTGTCTAACCGCGCAAAGTGTTTGTTCAAAAAAAACCATCCTACACTGAAATATCGGAACAACACACGGGGGTCCCACTTGTCATTAATCAAATTTGGACCTAAAACTAACAAATCTGAAAGGCGAGATTCGAACTGGCAACCTGGACTACAAAGCATAAGTCGATAGCCTGAAACAACAACGGTTGTTGGCTTTGTCCCATAACTTGATTTTATACAGTATTATGTTGAGTAGAGTAGAGGGAGTGCCTCGTCAACACGTGCATGATCGTTGACTCACTTACTGGTGGGTCCCAGGTCTATGATCTCAATCTCTCTTCTCTCCATCATCTAACCTTTGCATGGGCACACACGAAGAGCGGCGCTAGCTTGCCGTGGTGTTATTACAACTAAAAAAAGCTTGGAAAATAGAAGAATCGCCTAGAACAAGAGACGTTGTGGCTGGTCGAGACGGAGCTAACCACATCTATCCTCCGTGCCATGTTTGCATGATGAAGCTGTGTGGCTAGTGGGGTGTTTTCGACTGACTGGCTGGGTCCCAAGGTCGAACCATAGGCACTATGTCTGATACAGTATATTTTTACATGCACATTTTTCCTTCGTGCCGAGACGTGGCACACCCTACCGCGCGGTTTCGAGGGCCTCCCGGGTGGTGCACGCATATATTCTTCCTGACGTGGGATGCCCTACCGCGCGTTTTCTGGGTCCTCCTGGGTCGTAGAGCCGAAGCAAGTAAATGAGTCATCAAATCACGAATGGCCACCTTTCCCACTAAGTACATCAGTGAAGCATGGTGGCTAGCTAGTTGGGCTAGTTCGACCGATTAGCTAGGCCGCCGCCACATTTGTTTTTTCACCCCTTTTTTATCTACTTGCCGGTAGGTAAATTTAAATATCCACCGTGGCGTTGCTCTAGTGTTTGGGTGCGGCAGGATTTTTAATTTTTTGATTGATGGGAGCAGGCGCGGCAGGATTTTTAATTTTTTGATTGACGGGAGCAAGCGCGGCAGCAATTAGTCATGATGACTCCGCCTGTAAAACCCACTGCTCCCAGATGTGAGAAGTCGTCGACTGGTGTTTTACCATGGTGAAAACCAAAAGACTCACCGCTCCTCAGCTGGCTCCCTCCGCCTTCCCGTAGATTGCATTGCCTTTCAGCTGTTTTTCCCTCTTTGCTTCCTCTCCCCATTGCTTCTACCTGGTGCCATGGCGGCGCAGCAGATCACAGCGTCCGAGGTGAGGCGCCTGACACAGGAGCTCCAGCCAAGGATGCGGAGCTCAGGGCCAATGACGTGGAGCTCCGTGAGCTCAAGGAGGAGAGGAGTGCCATGCTCCTCCGTTATGTGTGGGAGTTCACGGAGCTTCAAAAGCGGCAGGCGTCCAGCACAAAGATGCTCGAGGCGTCGGCGGCTTTGCTGCAGAAAGCGGGAGATATGATAGGCCGTCAGGGGAGCCGGCTGGAGCGCAAGTGGGCCGATCGTGATGAGGTCCAAGATCGCCTCAGCCACTTGTTGAACCAAGTTGCCACGCACGTGTTGCGGTTGTGCGATGCCTACCATCGTGCCAGCGCGACCATGCTGGTCGTCGGGCTAAACCCGTTCGATCACCCGGTCGACTTCAACAAGCTGCGTCTTTCTGACCTAGTCTCCTTCTTCACCTATATCTCCGAGGAGCTGAGCCGTCTCCGCGCGATGGTGGGGGCTAAGCTAGACAAGGAGGGGTTGCGGGCTGTCGTCGCCGTTGCCGGGAAAATCCTTTCAGGGCTCCGTCACCAGAATCCATTCGTGCCATTGGATGCCGTCTTTGACGAGCTAGCTCCCGTCGACCAGGAGCGGGCTCTGCAGGCGGTTGCACCCTGCATCACCAACGTCGTGCGCCTCGAGAAGCAGAGGGACTTCGGTGGTGTTTAGGCGCCCTCCGCATGGGCATGTCCATGTCTCGACGCAACATGACCGTTGGATCAAACTCAGACGGTGCATATCAGTCACTGTAGCACAAAGCGTGTGGGTGTGTTTGGTTGCATTCTCATCTCAATATAGTTGTTTCCTCTTCGTATTTGTGTTAACCTACTAGTGTGGACTCATGCACCCTTCATGCACTCTGCCAAACACCCAAAATTGGGTCAAGAAGGGAACTTTTGCTCCCATCCCGTGCACCCTTCATACACCCTGCGAACACTATTCGTGCTTCATATGGTTCATGTTTCACAGAGTACTATAGCACCGTACTCTCCGTGCGTTGTAGACCTAGTTCTGTTGACATTGATCTCACCGTTCATTCTCGACCGGACAGTCGAAAAAGCGGTACTATGTTACTACATTACTGTCCATATAGTTGACATGCGCACAACATCATTTGTTATCGTCATATCTTACTACACTAGCAACAATATTATGTAGTACTGACGTATGAACCACTTCACATGCCTAGTAGTAGGAGCACTGTGTATGTTCAAGTGGCTGTCGTGTTTCGCACTCCTCCGTCGTAAGAGTGGAAACGCTTGTTGTAATCATTTTTTCCTTCAGAAAAATAGTGGATACGCTCTACCATGCGGATCCTCCTCCAACCATGCACTAAATTACTCACTTTCGCTGACGTGTGGGACAGCCAACACCTGGGTCCACCAGCCATGCACTAAATTACTCCGTAGTAGAGTGACGGTAGACTACCCCGATCGAAGCACCACGGTAACGCCTACTGAGCCGTCAAATCACAAAGCCCCCTCCTTTCCAACAGTAAGTTGGACGGACGAAGCAACCATCATTTCACTCTTCTCTCTCAGCTTCCTCTCTTGAAGAAAACCCCCACTCGCTTCGCTTCTCCCTCATCTCGTTCCTCCTTTCACTCTTCTCTCTCGGCTTCCTCTCTTGGATGGACGCTGGAGCACCGGCCGACGTGATGTCTATGGCTCTGGCCAAAACCGTCGAGGCTCATGGTACGAAGAAGCGCAAGCACCCCGCTGAGACTACCGCAAATGAGCTCAAAGCCATCGCCCTATCCAAGCCCCCCTCTCCGGGATCCCTCATTAAGCAAGTCCAGGTAATGTCTCTTCTTGACAATCTTTTTCTCGATCTTGATCGTGTTTTTTCATCTAACACGCAGTACTAGTACTGGTAGTACAACTTTCTGGGTGACCTTACATGTGATTTTAGTGTGCCAAATGACGGTTCTAAATTCCTCTTTTGACCAAAACATGCGAGAGGTTGACACTGATTTCTTATAGATTACTTTCAACTACTCTCTCTATCCCAAATTTCTTGTCTTAGAGGTTGACACTGATTTCTTATAGATTACTTTCAATTACTCCCTCTGTCCCAAATTTCTTGTCTTAGATTTGTCTAGATACGGATGTAGATACAAATGTATCTAATACTAAAATGTGACTTGATACATCCGTATCTAGACAAATCTAAGACAAGAATTTTGGGACGGAGGGACTACTTTATGAACATCAATGCTACCTTTGAAGAGGGTATATTTGCCTCAGTAACTTGTGTTATGGATATTGTAAGTAATCCCTCTGCTCTCATGCCTTTGAAGACATGTTCTAGTGTCTTTGTTCACTCATTTCTGTGTGTATATGTAGTCATATATGGAGTATAATATCGAAAAGCATCTTATATTTCTGAACGGAGGTAGTAATAAAATATGGTTTTTGTTTGAATTAGAACCAGGTCCGCGGTGGAGATGAAGTTCTTAAAGTCATGCCATGTGAACTGGAAGACCTGGGGATGAGTTCTACTGCTAAACTATCCAGCTGATGTGTCCTTGTTGCCACGTGTCCTGAACTAGTATTTTCCTGTAGCATTGTTGTCAGTCGTGTTCTCGAGGCTGTACTTGACCACAACAATTTCCTGGTTGTGCCTTCGATTATGAAGGGTGTGGTTCTTGTAAAGCTTCCCAACAAATATGATGCGGCATGTCTTAATCATCATGTTTATGAGTGGTAAGACCACTCTGTTAGGTTCTCCAAGGTTGACGAGATGGTGATGGTGCATGTAGACATCTCTCACGAAGTCCATAGCCTAGTCAGTTATGCGGGGTTCATCCCGTAGGTCGGTGGCAAGAAATAGTCTGCAGAGTTTAATTAGTGCAACTTTGCTTGTCTGTAGTAAGTACTATTGTTCAGTACTTAATTTGTATTTGTGAACCCTGTATTGTTTATTAGTATTGCCGCTTTTGGTGTGTGGTCAGTCCTGAGAATGGTCTATGTTAATGTCTGTCCACTCAATTCAGTCTGTTTTTTTTTGAAGTATCCAGATCATCTTTTTTGTGAGGATGGTTTATTAATTATGGTAACACTCCAATATCTGTATGCATTGCAGGATTTATCGCACCCACCAAGATTCCCAGTCCCATGGATGTTTGGTCCATACGATTTGTCACGACCTTTGGACTATCCTGCTTGTGGGAGTAGGCGGGGCCCTTGCATGCCACCCGTAGTTGGATGATCAATCTTCTGTTTAGTACTTCAACATAGTGATTTCCTGGTAAGGATTCACTCGTGTCACATCAAGTAAATCTTATTGATTTACTGTCTAAATCTTATTGATTTAATGTCATGTTTTCTTTCTTTTCCTGCAATTTTACGATGCAGGTTTTGCCATGTGACATTCATCACAGAATAAACCGTTTGGTTTGCTCTACGATGGCTATTTTTGCAGGTTTCACTTCTTATGTCGTGTCAGTAACGAAGGCACTGTCCATCACTTATATTACTGGAAAAAATTGGATCAGTCTGTTGTCTGAGTACAAGTTGAATCCCTATGATGAACTGTAGTTTGGTTTAACAAAAACGCCACAATTAGTCCTTCTCGCATTTAAAAGAAATGAAGAAAAAATTGGATCACGGTCACGGATCCTAGTCAAGTTATAAAGCTGATCATAGCAGACAAGACACGATCATCGCTGTCTTGCACATCGGTACCACCTTCAGCAACGGATCGAGCACCGGCAGTTGCTCTAGCACTAACAGCGGCAATAGCTCAGTCTGATCTAGCTAAGGATTGGGCACCGACCGCGTCAGCGGATCAATCTGATCTACTGGAGGATCGGGCATCGACACCGGCACCTGCTCCGACACCGGCACCAGCTCTACAAGGAGCACCATCTCCGGCAGCAGCAGCGGATTCGGCACCTGCACCAACACTTGCACTTGCATCTACTCCGGCCCGTGCAGCGGCAACCGAACGAGCAATTGCACCGGCAACAGACTGGGGTGCAGTTCGCACTTCATATACCAAAGTCCTTACAAAAACCGACATGTCCACCTTCTTGGTAAGCATTGGCCGCCCAAGTGCTTAGTTCTTTTTTCTTTCCATGTTGTCTCACATAATTCACTATGTTGATCTAACTGTTTGGGTATGTCTTCTTGTTTGCAAACAGAGAATTCCTAGAGCAACAAGGGAGTCGTTCAACAATCTGGGTGACCGCAGCCAAGTTTCTCTTACCATGCACAGCCTTGGTGTGAATGAACCTGCTCAATATACCGTAAGTACAAAGGATGGTCGCATGATGATTGATGCTAAAGGATGGTCAAGGTTCAAATCTAAACCATATCTTGCGGTAGGGGATGATGTCAAAATCAAATTTTCTCGGCAAGGAGAGCTAGTCCAAATCAACTTTGAAATTCTTCAGTAGCAGCACGCAACTGCCGAACTGATCTATCCTCCGAGAGATTTTGATGTAATAATCTGGCATGGTGAAACAAGTGTATTGTGTGTATAAGTAGTACGACAGTATTATTTATCACATGGTATATCATTGATAGAATTGCAACTCTCATTGCTGGTTAGGAACTGTCGTTTGATTTCATGCCAACAGCTGCCATGCTTTATTCAATTTTGTGTATTCGCCTTGCGATAGCATCTAAAACCAGCGCCGTACCGATCGCTTGCAATATGAAAAGCGCTGAGGTAGAACACATGGGCCCCCAAACATGCAGGGTGGGCCTGCGGCCCAAAGTCCAGAACTGTGAGCCTGTCTGGGTAATATATTCTCAGTTGAACCCCCATAAAAAAGCTGAACCCCCATAATGCCCGTGCGCTGCACGTAACATCAAGATGCATTTGTATGAGTATTTTATCTTGTGAGAGAAAAGGATGAACGAGGGAAGGCCTTATTTGCAAATGTGGAGAGGTGTGTGGGTGCCTTTTTGCAAAATTGTCGTAGTTTCCTTCCTATCCGTCAGATATAAATCCGACGACCTATATTGCAGGATGGCAGGCACACCATCATCACCAACTCGTCTATACTGTGTTAAAAACAACTCTGTTTTTTATAATTATATATGTTATATATATTCCCCTTGATTTTTCTTATGTATAAAGTTGTGATATAAAAGATTTGTATATTTCTTTACAGAGGGAGTATCTCTCTGTCAAAAATATATTTATGTGTAACTAGTTACTCCTGTCTTTCTACTTCCTTTCGTTGATATGTGAGGTATCCGGCAATGGGGTCCATGTGCCATATGCACAAATTAGAGTGCACAACTGCACGGTAGACACACCCCGGTCGTAGCGCCGCAGTAATGCCCAATGAGCCGTCAAATCACAACTCCCCCCCCCCCTTCTAGCTTTAGCAGCAAGCTGGACGGACGAATCGGCAATATTTCACTGGGCCTGAATCCCCTTCTCCCTCGTCTGCTTGTTCAGAGAAAACCCCCTCTTGGCAATTGCATAGGGTTTTCTCATGGAGAACCAGGTACAAATTCTTCATCCATCCCTGATAAATCCAAGTCCATTGGTCACAGGTAATCCTAGGATGGCAGCCACCGCCGTTGATGCATTTTTCTTCCTACTGAATCTAGTGTGTTTCATTTGCAGTGCCCAAAGTGCAAGGACCCTACAGGTTTCTGCGCCCTCGGCGAGATGCCACACTTGTTCCTTCTCATCCTAACACGGGATTTTAAAACGTGCATAGTATGTTTCTAGAATCCTCTTTTCTATCCGGGAGGGTGGGTTTTTTTTTGAACATGTTGTCGACTAATTTGGAAATTTGGATTGCTATATTTGGATAAAAGGTACTACTAGTACGATGGTCAACACTGACGTGAAGGAGGAAGTTATTTCTAGATTTGGATAGGGAATACATTGTGTTCTCATATTATTTTTTCTGCAGTGCATTATTTGCTCTGCCAGAACACATGTACTCAAGATGCTCGGCCTTGCCATAACTGAATACATTAGTTTAATGGTCACAGTGAAGACAAGCCATGGATATAAGTTCTGAGTTGGGTTCATGAACCAAGAAGATCACTGCTTTTTTTATGGCCGAACTTGGATAAACTTTCTCAAGTGTTACGGACTGAAAGTTGGCGCATGAATGTTGATGGAAATAGCAGAACCTGGTCTCATCTTCACTACAATCTTCCACCCTAACATTGTTCCAATTGTTCATCCATGTTAGTTTTGTATCTAGTTCTTGCTTGTTGCCTTGATTACTTCTTAATCCACCTATTCTATCTAACTAATCACAATTTAACTTTAGAAGTAGCAACGAATCTCTCGTGAAGATGTTACTTCTAACTAATATTTTCTTATAATTGGTGGCACGTGTAGGTTTTTTCGGAGTTAAGCAGGCTGCTCGTTTGTTATTCTGTAATAACTCGGATGTTACTGATGGCACTGAAGTTGACTGGGACAACATCCACAAGTTCCTACACTTTATTGATCGTCTTGACGTCCTTGTGGGGCGTTTCAATGGTGGAAGGCCACGTGGGATATGTGTGCCACTGGTGCACTTGTTGAACAGGTCCAACTGTGTCGAGAAACTTATGGTATGAGCTGTTTTATGTTATATATGTTGTTCATAAACTATTTCTTATACACAGTTTTACAGTAGTGATCTTATTGAAACAGAAACTGCCCAGTTCTATTGTTCCTATACAGATGCCTGACCATGGTCGGGTCAGACTTGCGCTTGGTGACAACATTATGTTTATGTCGACCTACTCCATTCCCCTTGGAGGTGAAAAGATACTTATTCATGGGTGGTCTCAAATAATGAAGGCCCGTCCATCTTGGAGAATAGGACAGAAGATTATGTTCAAGCTTTTCCATGGCTCTAAAGCGAATATCCTGTTTATTGACCACATTACAAGATGAAGCCGCTTTTAGAAGGTTGTGGATGCGCAGGGTGGCGCCTGGGCCTTGTCCTGGGGCTTGGCAGCCTCACCCTTGGTTAACTTTAGGCAAAGTAGCACTACTCGAGGCGTGCTTTGTACGGTTGAACCTGTATAAGTACTCATACTGCTTTCAGCTTTGGTTGTTAAGTGCCCCTACTGGTTTCAGTTAAGGTTGTTAAGTACTCCTGCTGCTTGTATAGTCTGTCATGTTTCTTCAGTCTTGTCTTCCTCCAGCCGCCAACCAAACCAGTGCCAGCGGGGCCGCCTACTTCCGCCTACCATGGCTGGCTGCGCCTCAGTGCACGCATCGCTGCCCCACCATCTCCTAAATCATTAACGCCGACGTCCTCCGCGCGCTTTGGTGCGCTCGCCGCGGCGCCGCCCTCTCGCGTTGTTAACATGGTCAACAAACAATAGGAATCGGCAGAAGTACATGGAGAGGATGACAGTTGGGGCCCACCATGTCAGCGTATGGAAGAAATGCTTCCTCCTAGTGTTTTCCTGACATCTGGGACCCACGACATTGTGAGCGTATATAGTCAATAGACAAGAGAACAGCACAAGATCGACTGACACCTAGGACATAGCTGCTCAAGCAGTATTTTTTTGTTATTGTTGAGACGGAGCAGGGTTTGAACTGGGTTGTGGCCCGTCTAGCCCAGCCTTATATTTTATGTTCACCATGTGACCAGCCCAGCTATTTTTTCTTTGTGAAAATGAGCCTAGTTTATTTTTTCTAAAGAATACCCAATCCAGGCCTACTTATTTTTCTACGCCCTGATGGGCTGCAACTCTTTCAAGACGCCTGCAAATCTTGAAAGTAATATGAAATGGGTTGTAAATATAAAAACAGATGACAAATTGGCAATTACTTTATAATTTCTGAATTTTTTCACATTTTCTGATTCCTATTTTACTGGGCATTAACCTAATTTAAATATATCTTCAAAGTACTTTAAATCTGGCTCGACATTTCGGTATTAAAAATAGTTTGGAACCCATAGGAATATGCGAAATTTGCCCTGGCCAACCAAAAAAACGGACTGCAACAAATTGCATAAGAAGTTGCAATGAGCTATATATAAATTATTAAAAAAGAGGGAGTGGTCTGACTTGTGGGCCTCTTAAGTTGATGCGTATGCAAGATTTTTTTTAGTTATTATATACATCAACAAACGATTCTAGCAGATGTAACCGTTGGATGTCAATCCAACGGCCGTCATGTTTCTTCAATCTCTGATCTTCTTGCTCCAGCCGCCAAAGCAGCGCCGGCGGGACCGCCTGCTCCCGCCTCCCATGATTGGTTGTGCTGCCGCGCAGGCCTCACCGCCCCCTACTACTCCCACCGCTGGTCAGGGCATCCCTCTACTAACTCACACCCCCTGTTATTCTGCGGCGACGGCAGCCTCACACCGCAGCCGAACCAGTGATCCCTCGTACTCCTCTCCATGCGGGCTTCCACTGCCGCATCTTCCCCGGCTCCACGTCGTCCCCTTCCTAGGCCTCGCCGCCGTCCACCACCATGGCGCTCTCGGCGCGGCGTGGTCAATGTGGTCAACGACCGACTTCCATCGGAAGAGTACTGTACGTGGAGAGGCTGACAGCTGGGTCCACGGCACCCGCAAGGAAGTGCCTCCTTATTACGCGGAAAATAATTATTCCTCCACATGACAGCAGGGACCCACCGGACGGGCCACCAGTATTTCGCAAAAAAAATGTTTCCCCCTGACTGCTGGGACCCACCGAATGGGCCACCGTATTTTGCAAAAAAAATGTTCCACCCGCTGTCAGCTTGGACCCACCAGAAGTGCCTCCTTATTATGCACAAAAAAATGAATACTCCCCCTGCTAGATGGAACCCACCTTGGTGGGAGGCTGACTTGTGGGCCTACTAAGTTGACTGGGATGGAGGCCTTTGTCAACTTTAGTCAATATGAACAATTCTAGCTCTAGTAACCGTACGATGGCCATCCAACGGCCGTAGTGCTTCTTCAACCTCTGGTCTTCTTGCTCCAGCCGCCCAAAGCAGCGTCGGTCGTGCCGCATGCTCCTGCCTCCCGTGGTCGGCTGTGATGTCGCGCAGGCCTCACCGTCCCCTACTACTCCCACCGCTGGTCAGGCCATCCCTCTACTCACCCACACCCCCTGTTATTCTGCGGCGACGGCATCCTCACACCGCAGCCGAACCAGTGAATCCTCATACTCTTCTACGCGTGGGCATCCACTTTCGTGTAATCCCTGGCTCCGTGTCATCCCCTTCCTAGGCCTCGCCGTCGTCCATCGCCTTGGTGCTCTCAGCGGGGCGTGGTCAACGTGGTCAAGGAACGACTTCCATCGGACATGGACTGTACGTGGAGAGGCTGACAGTTGGGTCCATGGCCGTAGCAAGGAAGTGCCTCCTTATTATGCGGAAAATAATGATTCCTCCACCTGACAGCAGGGACCCACCGTACGGGCCACCGTATTTCGTGAAAAAATGTTTTCCCCTTGACTGCTAGGACCCACCAGCTACATCTTTGCACGCAAGGAAGTGCGTCCGGGCAAAAAAATGATTCGCCCCCTGACTGCTAGGACCCATCAGCTACATCTTCACATGTAAGGAAGTGCCTGGCAGTCGGGACCCACCTGGTCGAAGCGTATGTAGCATTGTCATTCTGGTCACGAACGTGTACGTACATACTGGTGGATGTAGAGGCGCGCACGTAGCATGTACATGTACGTACAGTGACCAGTGTGCAAGAAAGAAAATACGGCCACGTATGTACATATGGGCGGGGTCTCAAACGCCTACTCGCGCATACGTACGGCCAGGGCTCGTGTATATGGCTGGGTCGGAACGGAGAAACAGCGTCATCGTCGTGTTCATGGGGAGCTAACCGGCTGGGTCGGAACGGAATGCATCGTCGTGTTCATCGGGAGGGCTTGGACGGAACAGGCGATGGAAACAAGGCCTGGCGTACCACAGAACGGAGGAAACGGCCTCGTGTTCGACCGGCCACGTTCGAAACGGGATCCTATTCATCGGGAGGGGTCTGGCGTACCGCAAAACGGAGGAAACGGACTTGTGTTGGACCTCCTATGGTCGAAACGGGGTCCTGTTGATCGGGAGGGGTGTGGCGTACCACAAAACGGACGAAATGGACTTGTGTTGGAGCGCTACGGTTGAAACGAGGGTCCTGTTCATCGGGAGGGGTGTGGCGTACCGCAAAACGGGACTCCACGGGATATTGTTCATCTCCACCATCGACCTCCTCCAGCCTCCACGGGCTACTGTTCATCCACCGTCGACCTCCTCCAGCCTCCACCTGCGACTGTTCATCCACGGGCTCCTGTTCATCCAGCCTCCACCGCGCGCTACTCCACCGGCTACTGTTCAACCACCCCTCTCCACGGGCTCCTGTTCAACCACCCCTCCACGGGCTACTATTCATCCACCCCTCCACCGTCTACTGTTCATCCAGCCATCCATGGGGTCGTCCTGTTCATCCAGCCCTCCACGGGGTCCAGTTCATCCAGCCCCAACCGGCTCGATCGATCGGGGTCCTGTTCATCCAGGGGCAACACCACGGGGTCCTGTTCATCCACCCCCACCGCTCACTGTTCATCCAACCCCCCCCCCCCACGCAACGCTCACTGTTCATCCAGAGGCAGCATCGATCAGCTTTAGTTAGTAGCAGTAGCGAAGGAATCGCTCGGGTTCAGTAATGCGTAGCTTGCAGTGCAATCGCTCGGGTTCAGTTAGGCAACGCCTCGCTCGGGTTCAGTTAGAGCCCAACGCCTCGCACACATGCGCGTACGTGTACGAGAGAAACGTGCATCGCTCGGCCCCCGACCACCCACCGTAATCGGGAACTCCCCAAAATTTTCCTCGCCCTCGCTTCTACCATGGTTTTTCCATCATGGACGGCCCAAAGAATGTCATGCAGCTGCGTCTCCGACCCGCATAGGACGAAAAGCCCATTTTCTATCATGATTTTTTGTCATAGAAGTAGGAGCCCACCACATCTATGATGATACCGGGTTTTGTCACAATTATCGTCATAGAAGTGTCATAAGTATGATAGGAAAAAAATTCGTTCGGCCCAAAATGTCACGGATGTGTCTTTTTTTTGTAGTGATAGGATAAAAAATTTGATGGAATTCCAATTTCAACCGATTCCAGTTCCAAGATCCAATATCATCGCATAGCCTATACCATGTCAATGCCTTTCACTTCAAAGATAAAGGGAAAACCTTCTTCTTCGCTTCATATCTGGGTAAACCTGCAAGCTTAAACAATCCACAAATTTCATCCACATATATCAAGTGCATATCAGGATGTTCGATTCCATCTCCTGCATAAGGATTAGCTAGCAGTTATAATACCATACCCGAAGGAATTTCATATTCAATATTTTCAGTAGGTGCAGTAGGTTGAGGGGTAACTAATTGTGGTTCCGGTCGAGGTGAGGATACTCCGAACAAACCCCTCAAAGGATTGTTTTCCATAGTAACAAGTAACAATAAATTTCAGCATGTAGTAATAATGTTTCCTTACCAATTTCCACTTACCAAGAGCGCTTCACTTCTCGACAATGGCGCCAGAAAATAGCCTTGATGACCCACAAGTATATGAGATCAATTGTATCCCTTTTCAATAAGTAAGAGTGTCGAACCCAACGAGGAGCAGAAGGAAATGACAAGTGGTTTTCAGCAAGGTAATGTCTGCAAGTGCTGAAATTGTAAGTAACAGAGTAGTTTGATAGCAAGATAATTTGTAACGAGCAAGTAACGGTAGTACTAACAAAAGTGCAGCAAGGTAGCCCAATCCTTTTGAGGCAAAGGACAGGCCAAAACGGTCTCTTATGATAAGCAAAGTGTTCTTGAAGGTACACGGGAATTTTATCTAGTCACTTTCATCATGTTGGTTCAGTTCATGTTCGCTACTTTGATAATTTGGTATGTGGGTGGACCGGTGCTTAGGTGCTGTTCTTACTTGAACAAATCTCCTACTTATGATTAACCCCCTCGCAAGCATCCGCAACTACGAGAAAAGTATTAAGAATAAATTCTAACCATAGCATTAAACTTTTGGATCCAATCGGTCCCTTACAGAATAGTGCATAAACTAGGGTTTAAGCTTCTGTCACTCCTCGCAACCCATCATCTAATAACTACTCCACAATGCATTCCCTTAGGCCCAAATATGGTGAAGTGTCATGTAGTCAACGTTCACATGACACCACTAAGGGAATCACAACATACATATCATCAAAATATTGAACACATATCAAGTTCACATGATTACTTGCAACTTGATTTCTCCTGTGACCTCAAGAACAAAAGTAACTACTCACAAATGTTAATCATGCTCAAGATCAGAGGGATATTAAATAGCATAATGTATCTGAATATATAATCTTCCACCAAATAAACCATATAGTAATCAACTACAAGATGTAATCAACGCTACTAGTCACCCACAAGCACCAATTTGTAGTTCCGGTACAAAGATTGAACACAAGAGATGAACTAGGGTTTGAGAGGAG
Source organism: Triticum aestivum (assembly GCF_018294505.1). NCBI lineage: Eukaryota > Viridiplantae > Streptophyta > Magnoliopsida > Poales > Poaceae > Triticum > Triticum aestivum. The sequence goes on along the minus strand of NC_057798.1, from coordinate 431,122,752 downwards.
TTGGTGTTGTTGAAGATGTTGATGGAGATAGCCCTCCCCAAGATGGGAGAGTTGTTGGTGATGATGATGACGATGATTTCCCCCTCCGGGTGAGAAGTTCCCCTGGCGAAATCACTCCGCCAGAGGGCAAAAGTGCTCCTGCCTAGGGTTCCGCCTCGAGACGGCGATGCTTCGTCCAGAAAGTCATCTCCTTATTTTTTCTAGGTCAAAATGACTTATGTACTAGAAGAGGGGCACCGTAGGTGAGCCGAGGTGAGCATAACCCACCAGGGCGCGCCTGGGCCTCTTGGCGTGCCCAGGTGGGTTGTGTCCACCTAGTGGGGCCCCTCTGGTACTTATTGGCTCCAAAAATCCTCATTTATTCCATAAAAAATCCTCATAAAGTTTCAGCTTATTTGGAGTTGTGCGGAATAGGTAGCCTAACGTAGCTTTTTCAGGTCCAGATTTCCAATGCATACCTTGCATATTATAAGAGAAAAGGCATTAGAATTACTCCAAAATCATTATTATGCAATAAAACAACATAAATAACAGTAGGTAAACATGATACAAAATGGACGTATCACCTGTTCAAACAAGGCTTTCATGTCGTCATGCATTCTTGCCCAGCCGGAGATCTGATCCATCTGGCTATGGAAGATCACATGCATGCGCTTGTAAGAGTCCTCGCCTGCCCATGAGACATTTTCCGAGGCCGCCGTGGCGCGGGAGGACATCTCTGATGCATTCACGGTGCAGCGGGACATCTCTGGTGCTTCTGCTGCGCGGCCGGACCAGTCTGCTGCATCGACGGCGCGGCGGGATCTCCATGCTGCTTCAGTGGCACGGCGGGACCTCTTTGCTGCTACGACCGCACGGCGGGACATGTCGGTTGCTTTCGCAGTGAGGCGGGACATCTCTCATGCTTCCGCTTCCATGCTCGCCTCTCCCTGGTGGCAATCTCTCGACCCAGAACTCACTGGCCATGGCATAAGCAAGGGAACGATGATGATGACTTTGTTTGTTTTTGTGGATGAGGAGTTGAGGAGGAATGTGCAGTCATCTTGGAGTAGTAGTATTTATAACCGAGCACTAATACGCTCCTAAGTGGGAAACCGTTTAGGTTTTGATCGGTGTGAACAGGTTTGCAATTTGGAATGTGACGGGACGCAGGCTCAAAATTTATTGACAGTTCTATAATTTATAAGTGCGGCACAATTCCTGGACGGTGTAACGTGGGCATGCTTTCTCGGCCTCGTATGTGGCGTTTGCACCATAGGGTGCACCGCAATAGGCAATGTCAGCACACATCTTGTTCCAACAACCGTGCGCGCTCGTTATTACCATGGCACACGCTTCTTTTAATTAGAATGTGTGCCCGTCTGGCGCACACATGTTAATCTGTCTAACTGTTTCTGTTTGTTGTGGCTAATCGCAAACAGTTCATCCATGTGAAGTGTATGCCATCAATCGCAGAAACTTTGATCTAGATGATCGTTTCTGTTTCGTTGCCTAATCGCAAACAATTAATCCTTCTAAAGTGTATGCCCTCAATCGCACACACCTTTATCTAGTTGCTCGTTTCTATTATTCCGCCTCATCACAAACAGTTAATCCGAGTGAACTGTATGTCATATATCACACACGCCTCCATCTGGCTGTCCATTTCTGTTCTTCTTCCTCATCGCAAACAGTTCATTGAACTGAACCATATGCCCTACATCGCACACGCAACCAAAATTTGAACCGTGTTTGATGCATCCGTCATCGCAAATGTTTTGCACCTTTTTTGACGGGTTTTTCCACAATCGTCTATGATTATTGCATCGCACACAGTTTCGGTGAAGGGTCTCTCAATGAACCACTATCTACTACATCATTCCAATGCTATCTCAGTAACAAGTAGCTGCTTCATGCATACATTTCTTGCAGTCAACCTTGTGTAGGTTGCATCATGGCATGAATTTCTTGATTCATTTTTGTGATACTTGTTTCCATTCTCAAAAGCATCCCAACAATGATCTCTTATTGCTAGTTGTGATGTCTTTGATGTTCGTGTGCTTGGAGTTCATTAATGCACAATAAGATAACATTAAGCCATGTGTTATGCTTTTCAAGCAAAGATCTTATTCGTATATTTTATGAATTCCTTGTGGATATATTGTCCTTTCCTTTTATAACTATTTTGTGTGTATATCCTTCTCTGTGGATTGATATCATCATGATTTTCATCTACCTAGAATCTTATACACCTGAGAAAATTTATATCTCTAGTTGATATCCTTATTCTTTCACGTCCACCTTTTCATTCTCTTTTATTTCCTTGGTGGTTCTGTGAAAGGATTTGTATTGAGTGCGGGTCTTATATCCTTTCATCCTGATGCACTCATTTCTGGTGAAGATTGTTGTCCTCGTGCTTGTATTGACAAGCCTATTATTTCCTATCTTCATCATGGATTGTCACAAGCTTTGGTTTTTAATTTGCTTATTAGTGAGCTTGTGAAGCCATTTGCTAGTTGTGTGTGTGTTGGAAGGACATGTCATGCACCTTATGTCTCATTTCACTAAGACTATGTTGATGCTTAATGCCCATCCTTATATTAGTCTTATCAAGTGCTTTGCCATGACTCACACACATCTTTTTTGCTTGAGCCTTTTCTCAAGTTGTGTCATTTACATGTTTCTCAACCATATGTTTGTTACAAGTGCTAGGCTTATTCTCTTATCTATGCTCTCTTGCACTTGTTTTTGTGTTTGTATTGATTTTGGGGTAGTGATGATCCTATTTTGTGCACTTTGTATCCATATACAAAATTTCTAAATAGTGCACAAATCATGGGGAGCTTCTCTAGTTTCTTTAGAACACTCCTTTGCCCAAATCGTAATATCTTTTAGTCATGTGGCTCATCAGATCATTTGATTGCTTGTTTCAATTGGTATCTTTTGATTGCTTGCTTCACTCTTTGGTATGTCTTTGTGCCATATCATCCTTTTGCAATCTTTGGGTCTTCAATATAGTTTGTCTTCCTCCTACTATTTATAATTGGATATGTGTATTTCTTTCCACTCATATTTTGAGAAAAAACATACTTTATGGAGGAACACGTATTATATTGGCCTTCTAAGTGTTTTGCCCATTTTTGGCAATCAATGCCAATGGGGGAGAAGTTTAGAGAGTTTAGTGGAGAGTTTACAGGGTTTTGGCTTCATGCTTTAGTTTTGTTCTTAAGCATTTGCATCTCATGCGCATGCATTATTGGTTGTTCCTTTGCATGGTTGTGCTTAATTCAGTATATAAACTCTCTTGAAAGTGATTTTCATCAATTACCAAAATGGGAGAGATTGAAAGAGCATGGTTCCTCCATGTTTGGTTTTGCTAATTGATGACAATCCCTATGGACTAATGGTTGCCTTGAGTTATATTTGTAGGGTTTGTCCATAGGAATTTCTTGAAGTCCATTTGTTGGTTTCAAGGTTATTAGAAGAAGATTATGTGTTGACCAAGGTACTAGTCAAGGAGTTATCCAAAGATTGGTCATGTGAGAGTTGAGCCTATTGCAAGCATGTCTTAAAGAAGATTGTGTGAACATTCATCTTTACTTTCAAGACATCATCTTTATGAAGAGAGAAGAAAATATACATGGTTGATCAATTTAGAGTACAAAGAGTGGATTCAAGTTGATCAACACACAAAGCATAGAAGATGTAGCATGTGGGATCAAGTGGTCTCATGATATGGTAAGCATTGTTCATTACACTTTGTGTACTAACCCATGGTCTATGTGAGAGTTCTTTATGGGGTTAGGTATGTTTCCATGGGCATGCATCAAAAGGAAGATATCGTATAACTCATGGAGGATGACATCAAGTGGTGTTCATCATCAAGGTTGTGTTGTGCAAATTCAAGTGAAACATCACGAAGAGATCACATGCTTGAAGCTTTCCATCCATTGTGGTGACAATGGAACTGTGAATATGTGTCGAAGAGTGGCTCACCCATAGTGGAGTATGGGGGAGCAATCTACTAGTCATCATTCGGCCAACGCAATCAAGAAAGGTGGTCCAACTGAGAAGGTCAAGATCGTCATCATCTAGCTCAAGTGGATTGTGTGTAAGGCAAAGGTTTGACCTTGATAGGTTTTCTATATTACCGGTCTCATGCTGGTAGTTGGGAGATCAGATTATATGATCGATAGCCGTACTATCAAGGGGGGCTCTCGAGTGAGTAACTTGTTTGTATCATTCATAGAGAACTCAAACCTTTGCATCCCTGGCATCATATTTAGTGGTTCTTGTTTGGTTTTTCTCTTTGTTAGGTGTTAGAGCTTATGGTTATCAAGCTCTGGTTCATCGAAAACCGATTTCCTATGCATCTTCTATTGCGTTTTCGGTGTTGGAGATTTTACCGGTCTTATTTGAGGAAGCATTCTCACCATTTTATTTTGGGTATTTCCTCAATTGCTATTTCTTGATATTTCTATCAAGATTGTGTTAGCCCATGTCATTAGCTTTCCAAGAAACTTGGATTCGTCGAATTCGGAGTTCCTTTGCAAAAGTTATGGTTGTTTCAAGTTTACCGGTTCCTGCATATCTCTGCCCACCCTAGGTGCCCAGGGTCACCCAAACCCCTCCATAGACACCTCACTGACCGGTCCGCGTGTCCGGGGTCTCGGACCCTGGGTGCTCTAGGTCACCCGAGCCGCTCCCTCTCCTCCTCTGATCACCCCGGGTGCACGGGGTCTTTGGAACCCCGGATGCTCGGGCTCCTCCGCCACCTCCTAGGCCCACTCCGGGTGCCCGGGGTTGGGACCCCCGGGTGCCCGGCCCCCCTGCCGCTGTGCTTCCCTTGTTTGTCCTGGTGCCCGGGATTTTTCCCCCGGGGTGCCCGGAGTTTCGTGGATTTCTCTCTGCTTTGTCCGGGTGCCCGGGGTGGCGGCTGTGTGCAACGACCACATTTTATTGGGGGTATTTATAGCCCCTTCTTCCACCTTTAACCCTAATCCTCTTGCAAGTTTCCCCCACCATTTTTGACTTCTTTGAGCTTGCTATCTCTCAATCCCTCCAATGATTCTTGCTAGTTCTTGAGGGAAAAGAGAGAGGAGATCTAGATCTACATTTCACCAATCACTTTCTCCTCTATATGTGGGTAACCCTTTGGATATGGATCTTGGGGTTCTTTGTGTTCTGTTTCTTGTTCTTTATCTCATATTCCTCCATAGATTTTGTTGCTTTGGTGGGACTTGAGAATGAGGGACTTGGGCACTCAGTGTTCCCTTGCCATTGCATTTGGTGCATCGGTTTGAGTTCTCCATGGTGATACGTGGAAGTGAAAGTTGAGAAGCTTATCACTCTTGGGTGTTTGGGCACCCGACAACTTGTTCCTCTTGGGTGCTTTGGTGCCCTAGACGGTTGGTGTTTTCAAAGCTCAATCATTGTGGGGTAAAGCTTCGGACAAGCTTCGGGAGACTCCAATTAACTTTTGGAGAGTGCCTCGAGCAATTTGTACGAGTTCGGTGACCGCCCCCAAAGGTTGCCAATTGTACAGGTTTGATGACCGCCCTCAAGGCTCCCTTAGTGGAATCACGACATCTTGCATTGTGCGAGAGTGCCTCGAGCAATTTGTACGGGTTCGGTGACCGCCCCCAAAGGTTGCCAATTGTACAGGTTCGATGACCGCCCTCAAGGCTCCCTTAGTGGAATCATGACGTCTTGCATTGTGCGAGGGCGTGAGGAGATTATGGTGGCCCTAGTGGCATTTTGGGGAACATTGTGCCTCCACGCCACTCAAAACGGAGATTAGCATCCGCAAGGGTGTGAACTTCGGGATACATCATTATCTCCATGTACCTCGATTATCTCTTACCCGGGCCCTTTACTTATGCACTTCACTTGTGATAGCCATAGTGTTTCATGTTATATATCTTGCTATCACTTAGTTGTTTATCTTGCTTAGCTTAAGTTGTTGGTGCACAGAGGTGAGCCTAATTATTTTAGGTTTTGTGCTTGACAAATTAAATTCTAGTTTTATTCCGCATTGCAGTGCTCTCCCCAACTGAGGCTTTCGTGAAGTAAAGTGCAAGGATGAACACCTATGTTCTTCATTGCAGTACTCTCCCGAGAAGTTGTTCACTGTAGTGATGCTCCCGGCAGCTACTCCAAGGGCAAGGCTATCATAGAAGCCAGGGCCTCCAAGAGATGTCGGGGCTGTAACAAATGTTAGCCACTTCCATGAGAATGTAGGTCCAATCTAGTTCTGCATTGTGATTTTAGCACTAGTTAGAGTTACTTCCAATCCTTGAAGCCTTCCGTGAGCACATGCCCACCACCCCTCCAAAAATCGTTCTCAGGACGAACACTGGCTTGCAGCCGGAGGGTGAAGCTCCAGGGTGTCAATTGGAGTCTTGTCATTTATCAAGATTAGGACAACTCAGTCGTCGCTCACTAGCTGATGATTGGGTACATGCCCACCTTCAAGGTCCTAACTAGGGATAGTTTGAAGGTGACCGTGTTCAACCTTTCCGGCTTTGAGTTGGTAGTGAAGTGTGGCTAGCACAACCCAGCCCTTGCAATGATCAAAGATTTGTAATGTTTGTTCTTCAGTGTGTGTTAGTCATGAACTATGTGTGGTTATTTGTATGCTACTATCATGTTTTTGTTCGTGTGTGGTTGTCTTTGTGGTACTATGTCCATTCGTTAGACTTGATTTAATTTATGTGTATTAAAATGGTTTAGTCTATGTTCCTCACTGTTGTTGTGCCTATGACTGTGTGTGTTGGTAACCTCACCACTCGAAGAATAGTTTAGGACACTGCATGTCTTGCATGAAATCAAACATTAGCACATGGCATCTCGGGAGAACATGCTTGCAACCAAATGCCATGCTAGTTTTTTTTGCTCTAATGTAGGCTGGGATTTTGTGGGCAACCAAATGAAGTGTAAAACATGGTTTAGGCCTTGCACTAGCTTAGTCAGGCTCAACCGAGCCACATATGCAAGGAAGCCAAAACTGATGCATGGAACCAAGCACGCTGCAAGTCCAAACCTAATGTTTCCATTTTTGGTTTAGCTACTAGTTCTAGTTGTCCCTTCCTTTTAATGTTTGAATGTCTGTCTCCTCTGTTTTGTGAATGTTTTTATTGTAAGCTGGTATCCCTAACATTGGTGTCTTGATTGTACTATGAAGGATTTCATTAATTTAAGGCATGGGTGTTTGGTTACCATGGGGTGGTAGCCTAGTAGGCAAGATATGATGCGGCATCCAAATATTTTTTAGCTTTTCCTCCTTGAGAACATCAAAGAAGTCCATATCAATCTGAGTCCAAGGAGCATCAAAGCGCCAACCCAAGGTGCGGGATGATAGTGCTACTTATGTGCATGGAATCAGTCGAGGAGCAAGTCTACATGAGTTTTGTGTTGCGGGGAAGCAAGGTTGTCCTCATATCTAGAGGGATAACTAGACAAGCTATCAAGTACCGACAAGTGTGATCCAATGACATTGAGATGGGCTTCAGACTAGGGAATGTGGGCATTGAGGGAAACTCCAACACAGTTCATCAAATTTCCCCAAATTTCTGGACCATGCGATGCAGACACTTTTAGCCATCCAACGTAGTGCATCAAACGTCCGCGCCCTGGTTCAAATGTGGAAATCCCCCAAACCAGAAACAAACTCATGGAAGGTTTGTGGCAGTCCGGACGCCCGCCACGTCGTACTCCAACACACCGGACCCACCCAAAACCACTCCCTCAGAGTGCTTTCCTCCCACTCTGTCCCTCCACCTTGCTTTGTAACCGCACCCACCAAGATAACCGTCGTCGCTATACCACTCCAGCCTCCGCCCAGGCCTTGTCGGACCTCTACTAATCCACCCAGGCACCTTGTACTTTGTTGTCGTTGCTCCCCGAATCCAGTCGCGGCCTAGGATCCGCTCCTGCAGACGTTGTCCATGGCGGACACCTTGCCCGAAAAGTGTTCAGACAGTTACCATTGAGAATTTTATTTGATGTTCTCATTGCTTAATATGAAGCAAGCATGATGGCAAGGTACTAGGTGAGGGAGGATGCATTGTTACGCATGGTTGGCCACAAGTGTGGGGTTTGTAGGCATGACGCAAAAGGACATGATATTTTAGAAACATGTGCATTCTTGATTTCATGAGCACAAGCATTGCATGCCCTAGAATTTGTATGTGATCCATTATCGCAATGCGAACTCACAACTTCATCGATGGTACAAACGTCATCATGAAGTATTGCAGTGACATTGCATAAGTGGAAAGAAGGTAGCCAAGTGGTGCCACTCATAGAGCTCTTAAGTTTTGCTTCTTTTTACTTTAAATGTTGGTCAATTCATTGATTTTCTCAATGTTGCAACTTGTTGGTCAGTTAGGATGGTAAACTAAACCTAATCTCAGCCCTCTCAGGCCATCAGCGTCTGGAGCCATTCATTTTTGTGATCTAGCCATTTTATGGCCATCCCTATTAGTGTGTTGTCTACCACAAGTGGTTTGGTTGTCCTTTGCTACTCCAATAGAAAAATTGAAGTGTGTTGGTTGATTGGTCCTATGCACGACGACCAAACTAGCACGGTATGTTTTGTCAATCAACCATATGCATTAAAATGACAAATTTGAGCCATTAGTTGATCCATTGATATGCATTTACTATAATTCAAGGTGAATGTACAATTTTTTGTTGATTTTTATTAAATTATATTTGTGTTGATATTGATATGGTCTCTTTCTCTTTGCACTTTTATACAAATTTGTTCCGATATCTTTATTAGAAGGGGCTGTAAATGGGTTGGTGTGCATGACATCTACACAAATGCACATAGCCTTGGTCAAATCATTAGTAAAAAATTGAACCCATTTTAACACTAAGGGATATTATAGAGCTCTTTTGCTGGACTACGTAATCCCAACCAATCCACCACAAATGATGGAATTGAAAATAGATAGGCGCAACCACAACATGACACATAATACTAATGTATACATAGTATTTCATATTAACTTAGAAACAAAATAGAACCCGATATGTTTGTATCAATCCCTAACAGGGCGGTAAAGGTACATGAATTTGGTGCCCCGCCCAAGAAAGAGAAGATAGGTTTGTTTTCATTCGTGTAGAACTTCTACCTCGTTAACGAACTTACTCAAAGAGTGCTATAGAGCCGAGTCTAAGAAAGCCGCCCTGTTATTATTTTCTTAACCTCAGAAAGTTTCACGCGTGGGGCACCTCACATCGCACTAAATCACTACTGTTAGGCCCTTCCTATCATTCCACAATCCGAAGGAAAAATAGTATCCTATGAAGGAAACTGTATCTGATCTATCACCTTCCTCGCATCGATGCTTGAATACAGTGCCAAAATGGACGAGCGCAGCAACATGCACTACCAAAGGACGGAGGGAAAACCATTCATATTGATGCATTGTTGGATGAAGCTCAATAATTAGAGCCATTGGATCAACAACATGTGTGTTTTTTTGTAAAAAGAATCAGATCTATTATAAAAGTTCAGCAAAAGTATAAAGTATCATAAACATAATAAAAATTGCATCGAGATTCTGAGACCACCGAACGACCATTGTTGCCGCCAGAATGAGTCGTCGACGCGCCACTATCACCGCTCCCCTGCCAGAGCCGACCGGACATTGTCGATGGCAGCTGGGAAGTCTTCGTGCATGTGCCCCTAAGGGCCAGTGCCCTAGAGCCGCGGTCGTCCCCGTTGAACACTTGCATAGATCTGAAGCACCTGATACCAAATCTCGCCACATGACAAGAAACCCTAACCTCACCGCCCCAAGGAGATAACAGGAATCTACGTTGAAGCTCCATCGACTACGTCCAAATGGACAAACTCAAGGGGAGCCAAAGCCCGGAATACAAACTCAAAGAATAAGCACCGCCATCCGCCCAACCCATGCACTTGCGAGGACTAAAAAACCCTAACATAAACTACTAACCTGAGCGGCGGCACCGGGATACCCCTCCCTGTCACCGGCCGCCGGAGCGGCGGGCAGAGGGGAGGTGAATCCACGGGCTCGCCTGTGAAGTATGGAGGGGAAAGTTTGCCCTAACCGCCTAGGGTTAGGGGAGGAAACGAGAGGAAATCACGTAACTGTAACAACATGTGTCTATGAAGAAGTTCAAGCTCGAGGAGAGGAAACTTGAGATGAAAGCCCGCTTTTGAGGATCGTGGTTTAATTTGGGATTGATGAGTTTTGAGAACTTGTCGACATCCGATGCTTTTAGGATTTAAATGTATGGTAGAATTGGTACTGATCGATGATTCAAAGTGAGGTTTCATGACGGACATTTGATTTAATTTTATTTATTTATTTTTAAAAGATGAACATTTGATGCATAGGGTTGGATGGCCATCCTCCCAACCGACATCTGCGGACATTTGATGGCGTTTGTTTGGACACATGTCATTCATTTTTGGACATGACAGTCAGGCTTGTAATATAGCTGAAGAAATTGGTGATTGTTACGAGCAACAGTAAGGAAGAGAATCAAACAAGATATATTCCTGCCCTTGCTTTTCTTTCCCTTTGCTTTTCCAGATTCTCTGCTTTGTTACATGTAGAAATGCAAGAGAAGAAAACTAGGCAGATATACGCGAGTTTGTTTCGGGATGATTCCTTCACACAGAAAGATCATCTCTGATCAACTTGCATGAGTTGTTCCTACCAATCCCTCCTTTTTTTTCTTTTTTTCTTTTTTTTTACAGGTGAGCAATCCCTCCCTTTATTCCTTGCAAAGACACCGTTTTATCCTCGTATGTTCCAGTGGATTAACTCCCTAATTTTCCAGCAAAAAGAAACTCCCTAATTAAGCCGAACTTTAGCTGGTAGTGATAAGATCGCGCATAGGACGTAGTAACTTAGTATATGTCCACCAGTCCTCTTTTTTTTTTTTTTTTGCCAAGTCCACCAGTCCTCTTAATCCACCACTAATAGCAAATTTACTCTCCCCGGTTTAAAGTTAATCTAATCGGAAATGTTATAGAAGTATAACGTTTCTTAAGAGCGTTTTTCTTAGCTCTCTGGTGCGTCTGATTCCGCGCGTGAATCCGGGGAACAACACAATGATGCATTGCCATACATCAAAGGGAACGATCTGGATAGGATTTTTTGGAACATGGTTATGCGCACCTGTTAGAATAGTAAATTTGAAGGAAAAAAATAACCTACATAGTTTACTAATATACTCATGTATGAAGTTTTACAAAGAAATGACATTTGTGGTATTCTGGACAAAAAAAAGAAAAATCAAAGTTAAGCTAAAAAACATTGTTTCATGAACAGTAAGGTCTTAGTTGTATTTCCTCCATTAAAGATATCACGGGTGCCACTGCTTCACGAAACTTGACACGTGAATAGAATGGTCGATCAAGTTTGATACCTAATTTTTTATTTTAAAAATCTAGTATTTTTATGATTTTACTATTCATGTGGATGCGTGTGGAACAATGTTCACCATGTATTTTTGACAAAACAGATCATATTCTCTCTAGTTAATCAGATCTTATCATATTTGAGCTGGTTGAAGTCTGATGGAATGCAAAGTAATCCATATCGCTATGTCGGTTATTGTTTATTGCTGTGAACTGAGCAATGCACACGCATGTGCATCATGTCCAACAGTAAGTGCATATCTCAGAAAAGAATGATGTGGATATTCCATCAGAGGACACGATACTCCCTCTTTCTTTCTTTTTTCCAGGTAATGCCCTCTTAGTTTCAAAAAATGTACTGCAAATCAAATGTGTCTGTATTTTATCAAGTTTTAAGAAAAATATATCAGTATGCACAATATAAAATTAGGATCATTAGATTCGTCATGAAGTGCACTTATTTATTTAACATTTAGAAAGAAGGCTTCAGAAACTGCTATAAATTGCCATGAACGGAATGCCTCGAGCCTACACACCGCACAGGTACAGACTACAAAAGAAACATACAACGACACCTCACCTGTGCAATGGACATCGGTTTGTACAAGCATGCCACAGCGACGAGGCACAAGACGGCGATGCCCTTCTACCCCTGGTCGCCAGCGGCGGCAGCCCCTGCCGCACCGGTCCAGGCAGGCAACAAGGCGATCACTGTGCAGGTGATGGCTCCTGGCAACAGCAAGCACTGCGACGGACCAGGAGGCGACGCTGACGTTGACCGCCGTGCCTCCTTGTACATATCGAGGGTGCAGGAGCGGCTCAGGCGCGAGCGCTGACGTGCCGGAGGAACAAGTACCCTGCTGATTCGTAGCGAGCTTTTCGATCTTGTTTTGCTTGAGTGATGCCGTACGTTTGTTGTGTAAAATCACGTGATGTTTGAGTTGAACATATGTAATCCGAGCTTAACAAAGTTACAACGTCTAGATCACGAGAGAGGCAGTCCATGCATTCATAGCAATGTGATCAAGAGGTTGTTTGATTAACTTCAGTGCCCTTAGTCATGCCTAGTGTTATGATGTAGATTTGTCCTGAACCTCAGTAACAAATTTAATCTTTTTATGTTTCCTTTTTCAAGGAGGAAGAGTGTTCTTATCTTTTACTCCCTAAAGTTAGCACAAAGTTGGGTCATCTATTTTGGAACGGAGGAGTACCAAACAACAGCAGAAAATTGATGTTCCAGATGTTTAACAGTAAGATGGCAGTAGGATATCTCTGGTCAGTATTTAGTGATTTTTCTGCCTTCTACTACAAAACATCAACAGATGCCTATATGAAATGAAGAACATGCGTACGTACTCCATAATATTCCTCTCCAAGAAACAGCACAACTGATCAGGGCGTTCACAAGTCGGTGGTGCTAGAAGATTACAGTACTACCAAAATCCATATCAATCTCCATTCGCTCTCATTCTGGCGAGTAGTGTTGCACGACAATAGATAATTTGCTCTTATGTTGCTAATAGTAGTACAGGATGCGACGCCATGGCCTGCAGTTGGAACTCCCCGAACCCCAGCAAGCAGCAGAACTCGCTCCACACATCAGGCCAAACATGAGCAAACTTGATCTCCATGTACTGGCAACGTTGCAGTCAAGCACCACTCTTGATTCGACACCAAGCTGCTGTAGTGTTTAGGGACAGAAAATAAGACAGGGAATAAGTTCTATTGTAGCATACCTAGTTACTCGTATTTGTTAACCAAAATTTAACATCTGCCCAAAATCTTGAGTCGCCTATTTTATGGAAATCTTGTGTTCAATTATTACGATACTGTTATGCAAGAAATAAACATGATTCTTGTTTTATACTAGATGATTTGCCACAGCCTGTTTGAGAATGATAAAACAACAATTTCCTTGAGGATGATTAAATAATACTCTTCTATCTATGTGGACCAATTGTATACCTACCAGAAAGCTGAATTATACTCCCTCCGTCCTGAAATAAATGACTCAAGTTTGTACTAACTTTGTACTAAAATTAGTACAAAGTTGAGTCACTTATTTTGGGACAGAGGAAGTATGCATTAATATTGTATATCTACCACTCCAAGAGTGTGCACTTGTGCATCTGCCATACGTCCGTCAGAAATTGCTCTAGTACCATTGCAAACATGACAACTAGATATTTTTACACTTTGATGACAAGGGTCAGACAAGGGGGAATAGGAGCGCTTGAAAGACTCCCTCAACCCCGTACCCCCCGCGCCGAGGCGGCCGGGGCGGCCTCCTCTCCCTTCTCCGTCCCCCTGCGCCTCCCCATTCCCGCCGCCGCCGTCGGCTGGCGCAGCCAAGGCGTTGCCCGCGCGGCGCCGTGGCGTGGCCGGCGACGGCGGCCTCTTCCTTTCCCCGCCGCGAACGCATGACTCGGGTGGGTCTGCTCCGGCGGCGATGCAGCTCGGCGGCGTCGTTCCGGCCCTGGTCGGGTGGCGGCGAGGCGCAGCATGGCCCCTTGGCGACGGTGGCGGCTGGATGCGAGCGCTGGCCGGCGGCGCCCCAATCTGGGTCAGGGCAAGCCGGTTTGGATTCCACCTGGTCGCTTCCGGCTGGCCTGGCAAGCTTCTTGCGATAGGGGTGGCGGCTACTATGCTGCGTTGGCTGCAGTGCGGCGGCGGGAGCTTCACAGGCCCGATCTAGGCCCGGCCGGGCAATTGGCCTGGTGTGCTCCTGCTGTTGCGTCCGGTCTACTACCGCCTAAGCCGATGGAGGTTTTTCCCTCCCACACGGCGGCGGTAGTGCCGGCCCCTGTCTACGGTTGCTTCGGTTAGGTCCGGCCAGCCTCGCAGCGTTTGTCATGGTGAGACGTCGGTGGTGTCCTCAAGATTGTGTTGGCGCATGTTGGTGGGCGGCAAGTGTGGTGGAGCCGACGATTGGTCCTGGGGTGTGGGGATAGGGGTCGAGAGAAATCTTTGTCGGCTCTTGTCGGCACCGATGAGGTGACGCCTGTGGGCGCCACCATCCTTCTTGAAGGGCATCGGGTGTACCTCTCCCTCACTTCCCTCCGTGTACCGGGAGAATCCTAGGATCCGTCCGGGCAGCAGTGTCGTCATCGTCGCAGTCCTTCTTGAAGGTGTTGCTTGGTACGCGGCAATTCGACGGCATAGGAGTGTGGTGGAATTCTCCGAAGGGCACAGCGGTTCCAGGATACCGTCGCTTTTGTCGATCCGACGCTCTTGGCATTCTTTCTCTTATTTTTCTCTTGTTGTTCTTTTGGGCGTGATTGTGCTGTTTGCCCCAGCGATGATCGAACAGTTGTATCAGGTGGTTGCTATATTAATATAGCGGGGCGAAAGCCTATTTCGAGGGTCAGACAAGTTTCACCAAGGTCAAATGACCCTAGTACCCTTAAAAGAGAAAACATGCCTTCCATATAATTTCAAAAACTAAACTAAAAGTGTGTTTTTTTCACCTCATATAGGGCTATCAGTAGCAAATAAACACTATTTCATCTCTTGCTAATGGTACCAAAGCAATTACATTAGTTGTAATTATAAATTTGTATAATTTTCCAAACTTAATGGTATATGTACAATTTTCCCCATTTGTTTTACCCAGAACTATTGGACATCATACAACTCAGTCATGGTTTTTGGATGATGAACTTCTACACATTCACTAAAGGCAATATTCAGGACATCGGTAATTGATACCATATCGGTCAGGTAAACGGGCAAATTTTCCAATTAGTCAGCCGAATAAATCAATTAATCAGCTATCCGGCGACCCGCCAAGTAGCGATTAACTAACCAAGATGCCAATTAACTGGCCAATACTTGGAACAATGTGTAAAGGTTTGGCTTGTGAAACCATATCAGCTTGGCCAACATTGATCCTAAGAGAGCAGAATTAATTGGGTGGAAATGAGAGGAATAGGTATCGATCTGGTGCCATGTGCATAGGAACAAATTTCTTGGTTGTTTCCCAGAAATTGGGACATGAAAGATTTGGACAGCCCGCACAGAGCTAAAATGCAGACTCTTCTCAAAGTACGGCAAGATTTGGGAGGCCAGTGCCAATGATTTGTATTATAAGGGTGTATCTAATAGTAACGAAGTTGTACAGATAGATAACAGTATGTATCACGGCACATGTCCGGCACGTTGACACCGTATCAAAGTAAGATATCCATCAAAGCTGTTTGAAATTGTACAACTTGGTCATGGTTTTCCAAATGATGAAGTGTTACCCATTCGCTAAATGATTGGCTTGTGAACCTTATCAGCTCAGCCAGCATTGATCCTAGCAGAGCAGACTCGATAAGTTGGAAATGAGAGGATTGGGAATCTCTTTGGCAGCGCATAGAATCAAATTTTAGGATTGTTTCACAAAGTTTGAGACTAGAAAGATTTGGAAAGGAGACCCCCGAGTCGCAAGGTGACTCAAGTGGAAAACAACCCCTAGTCACCTCTGGCCTTCCCCACCATCTCCCCTCCTTGCCGCCGGCTAAGTCTTTGCGGCCACCAAGGACGGCGGTGACGAGGCACCCGTCGCACTTCGCTTTGGATTGTCCATGCTCCTAATATGGCCGTCAAATGGATGGTGGTCTCTGGTGTCGGCGACGTGGGTGGGCTGGACCTCATGTTATTGGTCGTTTCTGGCATGCTCCCTTCATTCCCAGGTCGTCCCCATCATCCCCTTTCCCAACGCGGTCATCTAAGCCAGATCTAGCTCCTCTTGTTCATCTTGACCTGTTACATGTATCTGTTAGCACATGCACACAATAGGACCGATTCCTTAGGAAATGTTGCTAACCACCACGCCTCCTAAATCCTCTCAACTAATGGCTTCATAGTAGGGATTAATTGAGAACATGAGCTACACATGTACATATATATAAGCACTAGATGCCAATGAATATATAATCGTGAGTTGCATCCCAAATCTTCTTCCTCTCTACATGGTATTAGAGCAGATGTTCGTGACCAACGTGTCGATCTCGCGCATTTCGTCGGCAAGCATCTTCATGGGCATGAATTACTCATTGATGGAGGAATCACCCTGGTAGAGGCCGAAGAACTCATGCAGGAGGAAGACGACGTGTTGCACACTGGAAGGGGCCGCAACCTTCGTACAGACAGAGTAGGGGTCGTCGCCCTCGCAAACCACAATGTTGAAAATCTCCTAGGAGACCATCAAGTAAAGCCAATGAATGATGGTGGCGTCAACGGAGGACCAGTCATGGTCAACCTTCACGGCTTCATGGCTTGCACGCCAACAGACCAGCCGATGTGATCACAAATTTGGAAGGAGCGGAAAGCAAGGGAGAAATATGTTTTCTAAACATAGAAGGTCAAGTCATTGAGGTCAGGACGAATCAAAACATATTTAGAAATGTTGACGTGGCGAAGGGTAGCAATGTTGAGAGACTCGGCTAGCGCACTAGAGAAAGGATTGGTCTTGCCGGAAGACAGAGGAAGGAGAATTCATGCATGAAAGAGTTTGACGCCTTGCAACGGAACAAGACATGGCAACTCGTCCCACAACCATGGCACACCAATGTGATCATGGCAATTCATGCATGAATGAGCATTATATATTTGAGAAACTCGAATGGCAGCAGAAATATCCATCACAGGTCCAAAAAAAATGGTGAGCAGCACGTCTACAGCAATTGTTGTCGCACATTAGAAATGTTATACAATGGACAAAATGCAGTTAACATTCAAGCATCAAGTACAAAGTTACAACTTCCAAAACAGTAGTGTCAAAACCTGGGTTTCTACTTGGTGGATGGACTGCTTTCTGCAGGAGCATCCCAACTTAGGTCGATAACTGACTCTGCACTGTTTGGTTCTGCAGAATGAACCAATATTAGTGTCAATTCGAATTCCTTATATACTGGAAAAAAAGAAGGAAACACGGTTTCATGGGTAATCAACTATCTAACTCACCTTAGCTTGCAAGACTTTCTGGCTTTCGCTGAAATACTGATTAGGATGATTGATTCCGGTATCACATGAGACACCATGAGTTGCCTCAAAAGTCATTGTGCAAGCTAGCTGCATTGTCGCATGGATCAGATGATTTGGTTAGTCGATAACAGAACACTGCTAATGAAACTAAGGACTGGGGTAAAGTACCTGGTAATGCCTGTTCTTCACTTTATCGAGTATCCCTTCCAAAGCATTTCCACCAACACCCATATTGTTGAGAGCTGCTCTCAGGTTCTCTTCACTACGAATAGAACACAATAAAGGGGGGTAAACACATGAAACAAATATTAGGAGCAATCCAGTAAATTTCCTAGATTTTTTTGGATTCAACATGCTGCCATTCAGGTCAGTCCAAAACTTTTAACATGCAGAATACAAGGCCCCATATTCTCATACTTCAGAGACACTGTTAGGCAATTAACGCTAGTAGAAAGTTCATGGTAACCACAAAAATATAGGCTTTTAGCTATTCTGATAACTATTATTTAAAGAGGACACTATGAATGACAATAATACCCAAAATGTCGATAAGGGCAACCATGATGATCACCAACACCAGGTGTAGCGGATATGATCTTTTGACATGAATATGAAGTGTAATCCTGCAGCAACCATTTAACAGGTTATCAATTTTCCACCAAAAAAGGCAAGAGTTACTAATAATAAGTTATGTACATAGAACAAGGGGCGTACCGTTCGTTTTCCTTCTTTTCCATAATTGTGTCTGATAGTATATGCATATTCCTTGTCAAATCGCTCAGAGCCAACCTTATTCGTAAGACATTCAGCATCAGTGAAGCAATAGAAACTAGAAATTATATCTGATTAACTTACAGCACTACAGGTAAGAGTGCAGTAAGTAGTCATACAAAAAGTATTGCTTGACACAACGTCAACATCATAAAAACGCTGAGAGGTTTGCATATGGTTTCTCAACAATAAAAGTTTTCTTGGACACTTCCACAAAAATATAACTGCAGATTCATATATTCACCAGGAAAAGTACAGGTACCTTCTGAGAGAATTCTGATCTCCAAAATGTGAGAGCATCCTCCAGCTTTAGCCCAGCACCCTAAATAATAAAGTTTCAGAAGTACATTAACACGGCATAAATAAAATAAATTATTGGCGCTTATGAAACTAAGATTCAGCTTTAACTCATCGTATTACCTTGAGGAAAAGACCAAACTGCATTCTACCCCCGTGTTTGAGATGATGGTTTTCTCTCAACTGCCAAAAAGCAAACACTAAATAACCTGATCAAAAGGTAAGCCATGTACATAACTTTTAAGGTGCCTGACCTTCTCTAGCATATGGCGTATACAAAGAGGGAAAGAAGTTCTAGCCAGTTGATCAATATCCTTCGACGAAATCTCAGTAGCATCATTTGGCTGTATAAAATATTGATTATAAATCAAAAGGTTCAGTAATTTAGTGAAGCCTCGGAAATAATGTGTTGAAAAGTACAGATGTAACAGTATACCTGAGAGTAATCAGGTCCAAAATACGCATTGCTTAACGCCTCAACAATCTGCTCAAGAAATATACATCATACATGTTACTAGAAGATAAGCCTGAGAAAAGAACTGGGAATTGTGCACTTATACTTACAGGAGTCAACCTGTCCTTTTCTTGCTCCTTAATGGTCGCAGTCCATTTCCTGTGCTTGAATTGTTTCAGTTATTAGAGATTGTCTTTACTCATATGCAGCCATACAAGTGCTAAGTTCAAAAACGAATGCCAAGATGGAAGGGAAGTTCAAAGTAATGAAACGGTGTACTCATGCAAACAACTACAAACTCAAGTATTTTATTTGTCTAAACATGAATGGAGGCTGATTGATGAGACAAAAAACACTATTGTTATGTATGCATAAGGTACAAGGGAGATACAATATTGTTAAAAATACAGAATCAGGTAGCATATATCAAGACCACAAGAAATATTTCCTACAAATAAGCAAGTACAACTTTGAAAAATACAAGGTTACCATTTACCTATTTGTTAAAACAAGTGCCTTTGAGATATTGCAGCGGAACTGGGTTACCACAAGTGAAACCACCTGGCATATTTATGCAGATATGTTTTAGCATGGGCATTAACCAAATAAGAAGTTTGTATTCTCATGTTCACATCAAACCTGACTCATCGCAACATAAGCATAGCCCTTTGAAAGGAATACTCGGCGGCTGGCAACAAGATCTGGAACTTCTTCAAAAGGTACCTTAATTGGGTTTAAGCATTATTAGTTAGGTTGGTCAATCACAGGAACAAAAACTCAAGACAAATATATAGGATTTCAAACTAAGATAGACTGTTCACATACCTTGAAGAACACAGATTCAACTGCAAAATGAAATACAAAAAGTTAGCTCGTAAGTTCAAGAACACAAATGCCAATAAGAACATTTCACTTGAACAGCATAAAGAGCAACTGACAAATGGTGACAAAGGTTGAAGTACTAAAAAAGTTTCACATCACAATGCTATGCATTGCAAATACATTTTCTTTAGAGATATCTCCAGAGTTCAATCCCAGTTGTCCAGCCATTGTATCAGTACATAACTAGTCGTGATTTCAGATCATACAAACAATTGGACGTAATCCAAAGCAGATTATTCTGTAATTTGTTATAATGCCTTGGAATAGAAATCTGCACCTGAATAACTTAAAAGCAGTGACAAATCCAAATTGAATATGTGGGCACCTGTGCCACTTATTTTCAAGGTACAAATCAAAATAAACCAGCAAAGAGTGTTCCATACCGCTTGCCGATTGACCGATGGACCGTGCAACTTGGCTTAACTTATCTTTCACAGCCTACAGCATGAAACCAAGAAGTTACATTACTCTGAAGCATCAACATCCAAGTGCTCAACTATTTTATTAATGTCCATAATCTATACCTCGAATTCTGAGTGTGGCAATGCTTTGTATGGAAGCTGAAACTCACTCATAAGAAGCCTCTGAAAAAGACAGTAGGACAAGCATGGTTAAAACATACGGAGTATATTATTTTCCTCTAGTTCAGTTACATGATAAATAGAGAAGAAGCCACCTGTGATTCAGGACTCTCGAGACGAAAGCGATACCGAAACAGTGTATTTTCCATGGAGAGAAACCACTTACGCAATTCCTCCCTAGTAGGTAAACAAACAGTGTTCCAATAAGTTGGCCAAAATCGCAGAAACAAACCACCAGCCTGATGAATACAAAATGTAATTGCAAGAATGTTATGCATACGTTCTGCAGTATACAAGACGGAGCACAAAGTGAGATATTAAGTCCTTGTTCAAAGTCTCTGCTGGATCCTGGTGCCTCATATGTGCCTTCCACAATTCGCTTACCTAAATGTCAAGGAGAAGCATACATTTCAGTTCGATTCAAACATTTAATCATCATTCATAACAAGGCTTCAGATATCTATACTTAACTTGCTTGCCTAGATATCAAGGAGAAGCATACGCTAAATCCATAACTAGACTTACCAAAAATTTACCTTAATATATGCTCGATCTAAGAAACACTTGCAACTTGAATTTAGAACACATGTGCTTCAGAAGGAACATCATGTGCAATCTAAAAGAGCCTGAGTGCAACTTATAAATTGTCCATGCGTCTAACTAAATCCAACTCAGATCGAGGGCTACACGCAGCAAGATTTACTGATACTTTCACCTGCTTGTACCGAAAATCTGCACTAAAACTCCCAAAAATGTAGCTTTCTCACGGAAGGCGCCGAAATAGATCAACGGAGCAAGAGAGAATGGCTCACCAGTTTCTCCATCTCCTCCGGCCTCTTCCCCCGCGAAAGCCCATCCGAGATCCCCTTCAGGACTAACCAACACAGCACAGAAAATTCGCATGAAACGCTAACTGTTAATAACCAGATCTAAAGAGGTGCGCGGCACAGCGAACCAAAAATTGCCCCACGAAACGAAGGCCGGTCAACGCACCTCGCAGGCGGTCGATGGCGAAGAGCTCGAACTCCTCCAGCCGCACCTCCAGCTGCGGCGCCACACGGTACGTTGGCAGGGCACCCGCGCCGCTGCCTCCGCCGCTGGCGGCTGCGGCCGCCGCCGCGAGCTGCCGTTGGGATCGCACGATTTCCATGGCTGTGGGTGTTTGGTTCCAAGCGCGGCGGAATGAGGCTCTCTCTCGCTCGCTCTCTCTCTCTCTCTCTCTCTCTCTCCTCTGCGGCGGGGGGTAGGGGAAGGGGATTGGGGGTTTTTCTTCCGAGTTTGGCGGGAAATGGGTGTGCTTTTCCCGCGGCTGGGCGGTCAGCTGCTTCGGATGGGCTAGGCCTTAATTTTCAACTCCGTATACATTTAGGGAAACAGATTTAATCGGCGCCCGTAGCGCCCTTTACTTTTTTCTTAACAAAGACATTGTTAGATCTGGTTAATATCAAGGAAAACAATGACCCAATGGACACACAAAGACGTAGAACGAGAACGACAAGCGAAAAACAAAATTACATTAAAAAGGATTATTTCTCCTCTAATTGTACGCCACCCGACAAATTACACTGCTGAACCAACACCAAACAAAAATAGTATTGTTTACTTCGTACCTAATACAGGGCGCTCAGGCCCCTTCGCTATGTTTCTAAATAGACCGACACATACTAGCATATTTCGCTGCACCGGTTTTGGGAACCCTAGAAGGTTCACACCGGGTTTTTTGGGCTGTTTTATTTTATGTTTGTTCGGGAATGAGTTTTTCTCTGCTTTTTATTTCCGTTTCATTTTTATTTTCAAATTCACAAATTTTCCTGAAATTTATGATTTTTTTCTAATCCATGAACTTTTTTTGAATTCATTAACTTTTTCAATTTCATGAATTTTTTAAATCAACTTTTTTGAATCCATGGACTTTACAAATTCATAAAAACATTCAAATTAGTGAACTTGTTTCAGATTAGCAAACTTTTTCCAAATTCTTAAAAAATGAATCCTTGAAATATTCTCAAATTTTGTGATCTTTTTCAATTTTGTGAACTTAAAAAAGCAAGTTTGTGAACTTTTTAAAAAGTCAATGGTTACTGGACAAATGGTTTCATTGGTCGCGTCCCGTCTAGCGTGTGTGAGCGCCAACATTGTAAGCTCTGTGTAGGAGGTCTCACGACAAACTGACATTGCAATGCACACGCAAGCGGGCGAATCAACCGAGATGGGACTGCCCATTTTTAGCAGCGAGAGGTGCGTTCTATAGAATCCGTTTTGGGGAATCTTCTAGAAGGTTCTTGAATTGGTTTTTTTTACCCTTTTTAGTTTTCCTTTTCTTTTTTTTCTTTTTTTGATATTTTCTATTACTTTTAAAGTTTATTTTTCTTTTTCCATTTTTGGGGAAATTCAAGCATTTATTTGAAATCTCAAAATATTCACATTTTGAATTGTTCAGAAATTTCAAAAAAAATGTTCTCCAAAATTTGTTTGAAAATTCAAAAAAATGCCTCTACTTTCAAAAAACATAAATTCATAAAATATTGTCATTTCAGAAAAATGTTTGCGCTTTTCAATAGTTCTTCGGAATTTTGGAAAAGGGTCCTATTTCCAAATTTTGTTCGTGAATTCAAAAAATGTAAGTGTTTTCAACAATTGTTCAGAATTTCAAAGAGTTCTTGTGTTTCCAATTTTTTACATGAATTCAAAAAATATTTCCTCTTTTGTAAAATATCTGGCAATTTCAATGTTCGTGTTTTTTCAAAACCTATTTGAAATAAAAAGAAGACCAAAAAATTGATTCGCCAACTAGCCTTTACAGCATGGGCGCTAGAGTAGTTAGGGCACTAGTTAAACCCATTTTAAGGTGTGTGTGTGTGTGAGGGGGGGGGGGGGGGCGTTGTTGTGTCGCATGTAACACCTTCTAACAGGCAGGCCCAGTCGAACACCCTTGTGTGTGTCTGCTCTATTTGTAGCAGGAGCTCCCTCCATTTAGGGTCAACATGTCCATGAAGCAACATCTTGGGATCCTGAAGTACGGACCGATCCTTTTCGAGGGCCTTCTCATAGATGGCTAAAGACCCAAAAAAACGTAGAAAATAAAACTTAGTTGCTTGTCTTCAACCACCCCTTTTTCTAACCCTAACTGCCACCAAGTCTCCTCCACGTTGATACGTAGCAAACAAATTTATATTCTTTCATGCTATTGTAATATCGATTTAAAAAAATTATAACATTTTATATTATTTTTTGTACTAACCTATTAATTTAGTGACCAAAGCGAGTTGTTTTCTGCATATTTTTTGTTTTGCACGCATAGTTTCACATCGCAGAGATAGCGTGTAACATCCCAAATTTTCAATTTGGAATGTTATACAAATAGATCATTATTGCATATCATATTTTAAAGCATTCTGCCTTGATCCTAGAAATTCTACGCAACTCAAGGACCCACGGAGAGAGTTGGGGATTTCGATATTTTCATATTTGAGTTTCCTCAAATTTTGTAAATAGGATCATTTGATTTAATTTATTTTATCTTCAATCATTTCAATTATAAAAATATGAGAGAGGGAATAAAATGACTTTCCCAAAAATAAATAAATATTGAGGATTTAATAAAAAAATCAAATAAGATTTTATTTTAGATTTTCTCGCTATTTTATTTGAATTTAGGAAAAATGCGCGTTTTTTAAAATTGCATATAGGCCCCAAATAAATGTTCATCTAAACCGCCTTGATTTTAGAAGCCGGGAAAAATTTATTTTGGGATTTTTGGAGTCCGTTTAGTATTTTTTTTTGTTTTTCTGCACGATAATTATTTAAAAAAAACTGAACCGACTACGGGCCGTAACCGGCCAGGACTCCGCCTGGCCGGGTCTTTATAAGCCGCCGCCCCGGGCCGACCCCGCCAGCCCAAGCCGCCGCCGTCGCCAAACCCTAACCCTAGCCCGCCGCCGCCGCCCGCTGCCGCGCGCGCCGCCCCGCTAGCTGCTGCCGTCGCCGCCGCCCACCGTCACCCTCGACCGCCGCCGCCTCGTCGGACCCCGTCGCCGACCATCGCCGCCCTTGTCGGAGCCGCCGCCGCCGACGACCCGCACCCCGAGGTTGACCTCGCCGCCGCCGGTTTTTCCTAGAAAACCATTCGGTTTTCGTTCGTTTTTTTAGTTTCGTTTTTTTATTAGATTGGTTTTTTCCCGGTTTAGGTTAATTAGCGAGCGTTCGCTCGTTCGTTCATTTTAACGAACGCGTTCATCGTTTAGATCCAGATAACGAACGTTCGTTTGTTAATCTGTTCGTCGTTTTTCTTTTTCTCGGATTTATTCCGTGATTTTTCTAATCGCGATTTCTGATCTGATTTTCGTTTTAATATATCTTTTTGCTTGTTTATCGGAATCAGGCGATTCAAGCGCCTGGAGTTTTGTCTTGAAACCCTCTTTCCGAATAATCAACTCAAACAAGTTTTTACTTCTGTAAAAATTTACTTAGGTCCAGATTAGTAAATGAAGCTTGTTTCTTTCGCCGTTTGAATTTTGTTTCTTCGTTCGATTTGATTCTTTGTGCAACCGGAGTTCTTAAGTTGAACTATTTGGTTAGATATTTTATTTGAATTTTACCTGTGCATTAGATGAGTACTTATTGTATGCTTGTTTGTTTGTTTGCTTACTATAGAGTAGTCGGATTGCGCCGCTTGCTACTTCGAATCCCTAGGTTTCGCGGACCATCAGCAAGGCAAGTAACACTTTGATCATACTTCTTTATTACCCAGTTTTATGCATTAGATCAACCCTCAAACAATTGCATGATTAGGATCTGATTAATATGCGGGTTTTGAGAAGTAGATGAGGTAGTACCTATTACCTGTTTTATTATCAAACCCTTGGGAGTTACTCCTACGTTTGCTTATTATGCCATGCTATGCTAGTAGACGTGGATTGGGTGAGTGTATCCATGACAGATGTGAGATTGCTAATTAATGGTTTATTTAAGGTGGCAACTTTAATACACATCTGGGTGAATTGGGGTACCTGGGTATTCCAGGATTGCCTGTTTGTTTTGGACCGCCACCCAAGCTCAAAGGGATCATAAGATTATTCATACTAGAAACTTCTGTGTGCAGCCACATGCTATTATGGGCTCTAGCATAGTTAACTAAGCCGTACGAACTCTTACAGTGGTAGACTAGCAGATGTAGGGGAAAGTAGGTGTACAGGTCTACCCATCGTAAGGTGCTAGCGCTTCTGAAAGACTATGTCTCAGTCATCCGTTTCTCAAACACCATGTAGTGCGAGAAAACCAACGGAGGAGATCGAGTCATGTGGGAAAAAGTGTGCAACCTCTGTAGAGTGTATAAACTAATCATGATTAGCCGTGTCCCCGGTTATGGACGTTTTGAGTATTTAATATTTGGATTATCCTGTGAATCTCATCATGTTACTTTAATTAATATTGTTGGGTTTGTTTAATGACGATGTTACTTAATTGGGAATGAGAATGCTGTCAACCATTCTCAATGTTTAACAACCACCATGATAGTTAAATAAAATGTATTCCTTTATAGTAGGGAAAAATTAGCTTTATGCAAAACTGTAACCATAGAGCTTTCCACCAGCCATATATGCATGTAGTATAGCTTTGCTCTTTCATTATTCTCTATGTGTTACTTTGCCAGCATATTCCATGTGCTGACCCGTTTTCGGGCTGCAACGTTCATGTTGCAGACTTTTCAGACGACGAGTAAGATGCCTTAGGATCGTGGTTCTATACTCAGTGATGCCGTTGGAGTTGATGGACTCACTTATCTTCCAAGCATTCCGCTGTTATCGTTATTAGATGGCCTTAAGCCATATTTATTGTAATAAGCTCTCTTTTGAGACATTCGATGTAATAAGTGTGTGATTGCTACTCTGTTATAAATTCTTCGAGTATTGTGCGTGTCAGCATTACTGATCCAGGGATGACACTGATGCACAGAGATTAGACTGTTTGAGGTTTGGTCGCTACATAGCGTCCGCTATTGCTTAAATAAAATGTCATTATTTTTTTGTTAATGATCTAGAAATATACACAATAATCTAGTATTTTTGCAAATCCGCTACGTGGACATAGCACCCTCTATCCGCATTCCGTTACGTGGACCTCAGTGTGCTATTTAAAATCATGTTCCAGGAAATCAATATCCAGCAGGGTCGAAACATTACGAGGATTTAATATGATTTTTTTCTCAACAAGAAGAGTCCAGAAAGTACCAGACCCAAATGGGGGGCCAACCGAGGGCCCCACGCGGCCAGGAGCTGACCCGCGCCCCATGGTCGTGTGGGCCCCATGTGCACCGCCTTAGTTCCATTCTTCCCCCTATAAATCCCATATTTTGTGAAACCCTTTGTACCAAATTCCTTTGTTTTTTCTGTCGCCGCAAATTCCCTTTGCGAGGAGATCTAATCTGGAGGCCTATTCCGGCACCCTCCCAGAGGGTGAATCCATTACCAAAGGCTTCTTCATCAACCTTGATATCTCCATGACCATGCGTGAGTGGTTCCTTTAAGACCTTTGGGTCCGTACCAGTAGCTTGATGACGTCTTCTCTCTCTTGTGATTCAATACAAAGTTCATGTTGACGCCTCACATGATCGGGATCCATATGATGTAATCATCCGTGTGTTTGTTATGATATGATGAATTGTTACTTTCTGGTCAGATTGTTCATTGAAATCAATTGAATCTCTTAGAAAATGTTGTATAACTGAATAGTTGTGTATGCTCTCCGATCTATTTCTATTCTTTGGGCAAGTTTGATGAGCAGTTCTTTAATTGTGCTTTGTAGCAGGTTCATATCTTGCGGGGATCTATATGCCAGTGTGGAAATGGACAAGACATGTATTGTATTATTGCCACTAAGGATAAAACGTTCGTTTCCTTTATCACACTTGGATGATAGTTTTACTGTCTACATTATGTCATCATGCTTGTTGAAATGCTCTACCTATCATGAATTTAATACTCTGAGAAGCATACTAGATAGTGGTCTTGGGGCAGAGTATTAGTTGTAGATGCGGTTGGATAACAGTCTACATATCACGCACGTAATACATATATGAGATTATATCATGAATGGTCATGATCATAAACATAAATATTAATTTAATAGTTATGCAACTGCAATTTGTTCACCACACTACACTTGTATGCTTGGAGAGATGGCACTACTGAACCTATTGCCCCGATAAATCTACCTTGCTTTACTGAAAACCTCACTTAAATCACCGTGCTATACCATTTCTTTTACTTTAGCTTTCTATCAATTCCTACCATGGTCGTACAGTTTAATCTTGTAACTAGCAAGACAAGAAGCTTGGCAACCTTCTTGACATGTCGGGGAGAAGTTTGTCCTGTGTTTTGTGTGCGGGTACTAGTGACTCTGTTTGTTGGAATAACTCCTTCTAGTTCAATAAACTTTGGTTCTCTATTGAGGGAAAACGAATTAGTTGGTTACATCACCCTTATACTTTGGGTTACCCAACCACTCTTACAAGAGCGCAAGCACATGCAGCCACAAATGATCATTGTCGTGAATCTGACCAAAATTAATCGCACATTGTCATCCATTACATCCTTTTGGTAAGTTAGGTGCGAAAGTGAAAATAGTGCAAGGGTGTTATGGCTTGAATTCAAGTGCATGAAAGTAATATTTTAAAACAAGAGAGTATAAAAATAATGGAATCTGCAACATGGCTAAGGTGTTTGCAGTGAATCCAGATTCACCACTAGTATGTATGCTACTTAATTATGCTAACACTTATAAGTGGGCAGAGCCAAGTATAGATATGTGCATTCATGCACGGCTCTGTATCACACACGCCACCACCATTCCTCCCCAATGTGGGCGAGGGCAAGGATGATTAGGGGTCTCCCTATGGACGCAACTAAGGTGGTATCCATTACTCCCCTATCAAAAGTCATGAAAAGGAAGGAGACAACTTTTGTCACTGTAATACATTGTCACCCCACCTTCGCAAAGATAGTAACATCTTTGTCACCCATTGCAAGTGCAAGTGGCACTTATACTATATTTTGGTGTGATGACAATGTGGTTAGTGGAACTAATATCGGTTGTTAAGGTTTATTTCAGGATATTGGTTCCAAGTGCTTCGTGATGGAGATGTGCGACCCCCCAATTCAAAAAGGTCAAAGGCGAGGTCTTCCGACGAGTCGAAGGTTTTAGTTTTTTGGTTTGCTTCGAGTCGTAGGAAAGACCGCACTGTTAAGAGGGGTTAGTGTGGATGAAAGTTATGCGGGAATGTCTTTGCCAAGCCTGATACACTAGCCTACCCATTCCTACCACCTAAAGTCATTGTGTGTGTGCTCATGGTACTCAGAAAGCTCATAACAGAAAGTTACTGGGTACCCTGTGCGCACGGGGTACTGCGTAACTCTCTGGGTACCCCATGCGCACGGGCTCTGTTAACCCCTGTGCGCACAGGCTACTGCGTGAACGCTCTGAGTACCCCGTGCGCACGGGGTCCAACAGGTAGAAACGGCCACCCGGGCAAGAACACTATAAAAGCCCCCTTCTTCCACCTCCATCCAAAACCCTAATGTCTTGTTGAGCTCCACCATTTCTACACCTTATTTTGCTCAATACTCTCAATCCCTCCACCCAAACCTGTTGAAAATTCGGGGATTGGGAGAGCAAGACCCGATCTACAACTTGACCAAACCAAATCGCGTTCCCCGCAACATTTCTTCCCCATTGTCTTGTTACTCTTGGAGCTTGGGCTCCTAGGCGGTTAGAGGTTCCTCCGGAAGCTTCCTTGCTTGTGGTGTGCTCCGAAGAAGTTTGTAAAGGTGTGGTGGTCGCCTTCAAGACCAACCCCGAGTGATTCAAGGCTCATCCGTTGGGGGTGGCTCAAAAGAGACTATGGTGAGTCTTCGTGGCATTCTGCAGGCTTTGGCTCCGGAACCGCTCTAAACGGAGAGTAGCTCTTCCCCAAGGAAGAGTGAACTTCGGGATAAAATTCGCGTCCTCGCCTCACTTGTGGTTAATCCTTTCCCGCACCTTTATTTCCCTTGTATGCTTGTTGGCTTGCTAATTAGTTTGTTGCCTAGCATATCTTGCTTTAAGTTTGCTTGTCATATAGGTTGTGTTCACCTAGTTGCATATCTAGTGAACCCTATTTATCCACTAAACCTTAAAATTGACAAGAAAGATTAAAAGTTGTAGTCACCTATTCACCCCCCCCTCTAGTCGACCGTATCGATCCTTTCAATTGGTATCAGAGCCTCGTGCTCTGATATAAGGTTTTACAACCTTAGAGGATATGGTCGATCTAGGGAATAAGGGAGGTGGCGCACCCATTGCGGAGGATGGTCAAAACCTAGCCCCCCCCCCCCCCCCCCCGCCGCGCCCGAGGTACTTGGTGCTCCAGTCGTTGCTCCCGCCGCTCCTGTTAACCCGGGTGCTCCCTTGACTGCGGCCAATAATCTTTCAATGTTTGCGGACCTTAAAGCCTCTATATTGAAAGAAGTTCGATCCTAGGTCAAGGAGGAAATTGATGCTCGCTTAAAGTCCTCGACATCCACATCAAACTCATTTGATCCAAATGCCATTCATGATGCGGATGACTCGAACCTCTTGCATCTCCGGCTCATACTCAAGTTCCCAAGTACAATGCCGTGGAACCCTTTTACTCACCTCAACCCTTGCAACATCCCCGCATTAATCCTGTTGGGCCTCCGCCCCCTTTGAAAGCTAATGCGTTTGCTAAGTGGAAGCTAGATATGGAGTCTTACATGCGCAGTGCTTCAACTCAACTATGGTGGATTGTGGTCAATGGATTCAACCCAAGGACCCAATGGATCTCACTCCAAGAGAAGCAGTTGATGACCAACTCAATGCAACCGCACACAACATGTTGCGCACCGCTATGATCGAAGACTATAGTGACTCCAATGCTCTCCTTAAAACTACAAAGGAAATATGGGATTCCCTTTGATGAAGACATCAATACCATTGTTACACCCACAACCCCCTGCTGATATACATACTGGACCAATTACTGGAGCTCGCGCACGCCAATTAAATTACCAGGTACTAACTTTTCTTGGTAATGATTCTAATGTTCATGAGAATATGATGCTGCCTACATTGGATACATTTATTTTGCTTACAAATGAAGGGCCTAGCTTGGAGAAGGATGAACATTGGAGCAAGAACAAGCATGGAGATGATGGCATGCGCAAGGGGAACAAGAACAGAGTTACAAGTGATGATTTCAGGACGTTGAAGCCACCATAATGAGTGCATGAAGCCTTGGACAAAATATACAAGATGCTACTTCATAATTTTCGTCCAAAGGCTTTTCTAGGTGTTGCGTCACCTTATTATTAGGCCAGGCCCATGTAATTTCAAAATACTTGATTATAGGTTGTTTTTAGAGTCTGTATGTGAGGAGAAACAAGAGTTATGGTTGGTTTCAGACCCCTCCCTCAGGGGCCACGAAATTCCCCCTCTTCCTCCATATATACAGCCCTTAGGGCGTCGTTTAGACTTTGGGTTTTGTTTAGATTAAAAGTTTACCATAGCTGCAACTTCGCGTACTTCATTTGTGTTCAACGACCAGACCAAGATGTCACAGAACACCATCTTGATCAATAAAGCTTTCATCTTATATTTGCAATATCCAGATTGCAATCTTAGTTTCTTGCTTATTCTTCGTTTGCTCGCAGGAAATAGACCCTCGTGGTCAGCTTGATCGTGCTCCGGCGTGGTCAATAACCTCTCGGAGTTGGTTTAGCGATTGCTAAGGCACGACGTCCTCACACATACGTAGCCAGATCATCAAAGTCCACTCCTCCAAAATGATAATCACCATCTCATCAAAAAATGGGACACCTTTGCCTCTATCAAAGTCTACTGTTGTTGGTGCTTCTGTAGCTCCTGCTGCTACTGCAGAGGTGGAGGACTATTACGAGGATGAGGTTGATCAAAATCAGAACTACGTGAAGCCACCAGCACCACCACCAACAGGTCGACCTCAGGTATATATTCGCAACGGTAGGCCTGCACCACCACCTTAGGTACGAGATTATGACCATATTCCTAAACTGAAATTGAATATTCCACCGTTTGAGGGTAGATACATTCTTGATGTATATCTTACTTGGGAGTTAGAAACTGAACAACGTTTTACTTGTTTACAATATCCCGAGGAGAGACGGGTTGTTGTTGCTATTTGTGCTTTCACTAGTTTTGCATGTGTATGGTGGTCTGAACATTGTAGATTATATCCTATTCCAGCTACTTGGGCTGCTTTGAAAATTGCTATGCGTACTCGTTGGGTTCCACCATATTATCAACGTGAATTACTTCAAAAACGGTAGCGTTTGAGACAAGGGAAATTTTTTGTAGAAGAATATTATCAGGAATTACAAACTGGCATGATTAGATGTGGTATTGTTGAGGAGAATGAAGCTATGCTTGCACGTTTTATGGGTGGTTTAAATAGAGAGATTCAGACCATTCTAGAGTATAAGGAGTATACTAATATCACTTGTTTATTCCATCTTGCTTGTAAAGCTGAACGTGAAGTGCATGATCGACAAGCATTGGCGTGAACTAACTTTTCTGCAGGTCGACCTTCATCATGGACACCGTGTGCATATTCTACTTCCACTGCACTAGCACCTCCATCAGGTGCCACCTCCGGCCGTGATACAAGAAAGCAGGCACAACCACCACTACGCCAAGAACGCACCTGTCGGGCCTGCACAGAGCTCTTCTTCTTCCATGGCATCAATAGGGCACACAAGTGATATTATTTGTTGTCGTTGTAAGGGAAGAGGACATTATGCGCGAGAATGCAAATCTCAGCGTGTGATGATTGCTACTAAGGATGGTGGGTACGAGTCCGCTAGTGACTATGATGAGGAGACTTTGGCTCTTATTACAAGTGAAGAACACGGTGGAGATGATTCTGATCATGAGATGCAATACATGGCTCCTGAAGATGCTGACAGGTATGAATGTTTAGTTGCTCAACATGTTGTGTTTGCACCTGGAGATCTTGTTTGGTTATGTTTGTGTAAGGATAGATTTCCTGATTTGTGCAAATCAAAGCTAATGCCACGTGCTGCTGGACCTTTTAAGGTGTTAGAGAAAATAAATGATAATGCATATAAATTTGAGCTGCCTGCAGATTTTGGGTTAGTCCCACTTTTAACATTGTAGATTTGAAGCCTTGTTTGGGAGAGGAAGATGAACTTCCGTCGAGGACGACTTCATTGCAAAAAGGGAAGGATGACGAGGACATCAATACCATTCTTACACCCACAACCCCTGCTGCTATACATACTGGACCAATTACTAGAGCTCGCGCACACCAATTAAATTACCAGGTACTTTCATTTCTTGGTAATGATTCTAATGTTCACGAGAATATGATGCTGCCTAAATTGGATACATTTATTTTGCTTACAAATGAAGGGCCTAGCTTGGAGAAGGATGAACATTGGAGCAAGAACAAGCATGGAGATGATGGCATGCGCAAGGGGAACAAGAACGGAGTTAGAAGTGATGATTTCAGGACGTTGAAGCCACCATAATGAGTGCATGAAGCCTTGGACAAAATATACAAGATGCTACTTCATAATTTTCATCCATGGGCTATTCTAGGTACCGCGTCACCTTATTATTGGGCCAGACTCATGTAATTTCGAAATACTTGATTATAGGTTGTTTTTAGAGTCCGTATGTGTGGATAAACAAGAGTTAGGGTTGGTTTCGGACCCCTCCCTCAGGGGCCACGAAATCCCCCCCTCTTCCTCCATATATACAACCCTTAGGGCGTCGTTTAGACTTTGGGTTTTGTTTAGATTAAAAGTTCGCCATAGCTGCAACTTCGCGTACTTCGTTTGTGTTCAACGACCAAACCAAGACGTCACAGAACCCCATTTTGATCAATAAAGCTTTCATCTTATATTCGCAATATCCAGATTGCAATCTCAGTTTCTTGCTTGTTCTTCATTTGCTCGCAGGAAATAGACCCTCGTGGTCAGGTTGATCGTGCTCCAGCATGGTCAATAACCTCTCAGAGTTGGTTTAGCGATTGCTAAGGTGCGACGTCCTCGCACGTACGTAGTCAGATCGTCAAAGTCTACTCCTCCAAAACGATAATCACCATCTCATAAAAAACGGGACACTTTGCCTCAATCACCCTTGAGGAGGCCATCAAAGGAGATGAAGCAATTCGAAGATCTCGATTGGCTTTGCTCAAGAAAGAAGTCAATCTCTTTGTGAGGAATGAGGGTGAGTCCGCGGAAGAGGTCTACCAAAGGTTGAAGTCCCTTGTGCTCAACTTGAGAACCATTGGGTGCACTTAGGCAAGTGATGACTTCATCAAGGACAAGTTCATAGATGCTATGGTTCTCACGGAACATACCGTGGTCATGATAATACATCAACGTTCAGATTATCACAAGTTGACCGCAGCTCAAGTTGTTTCCACTTTCTCAACTCATGTTCTCTTGGAGACCAAGTCCAAGAAGACCTTTGCAATTTCTCAAGCAACCAAGAACTCCAATCTTGCCTTCAAGGCCAAGAAAGTGACAAGCCAACCCCCAAGGGATGAATAAGTGAGTGAAGAGATATATGACGAAGATGTTGACACCTCTTGCCCGACAAATGACTTTGCGGAAGACTTGGCCCTTTTAGTCAAGAAGTACTATGGGACCATGGCAAACAAAGGGAAGAATCTTCAAGGAAGATTGTTTGGACGAAGGAAATGCTCTAATTGTGATAGCCCAAGACACTTTGTACATGATTGTCCGTATGAGAGACGTGAAGACAAATCCGAGAAGCTTGTGCTCAAGAAGAAGAAGTTCACCAAGTTTGCAAAGAAGAAGGATGACAAGGCTCTTGTTCATGAAGAATACATGTACGGAGATGAAGATGACAGTGATGATGATCAAGTGGGCACGACCGCCATTGCAGTGCATACCAGTACCTCCTCCTCCACCACCGGCCTCTTCGACTCTCCAAACAAGGACAAGCCTTTTCACTCATCTGTGCCTTATGGCCAAAGAGGTAAAAACGAAGTCCACATCTAAGAAACCCAACATCTACACTCCGAATGTCTCGTGTGAGATAGTGGAGGATGAGTGTGATGAGGGCATGGATAATGACAAGGAATCCTTGATGGCTTTCATTAAAACTCTTCATGGTGAAGCTCGTGCTCATTTTGGCGATCTCCTTAAGTCACTTGCCGAACGCGATGACTTTATTGAGAACATTGAAAACCTCCTCATAGAGGAAAAAGAGAGAGTCGATCTCCTCGAGCACAAACTAAATGAAGAAAGTGTCATGAGAGCATCACTCGAGGAAGCCTTGTCGGCTCATCAAATTGACTGTGTTAAAACCAATGATGCTTTGCAACTTTCTATTGAAAACAAAGGTGCTCTTAATGTTAGAATGGAAAAGCTTATAGTTTATCATGCGAGACTTGTTGAGGAACATGAGTTCCTCGTGACTAGTTCCAAGGTTGTCAAAGGTGACCTCATTGCCCTCACCGAGTCTTATGCTCAACTTAAAGCTACAACCATTAATTCTCTCACTTTCATACCTCACATGGGTTTAAATAATGATGCTTGTATGGCTAACTTTGTTCATGGTTGCACCTCTATCCAAGAGGAGAATAAGAAGTTGAAGGCTCAATTTGAGAAAGGGCTTGCATCTTGCATCCAAGGGGAGAAAAACCTTGATCACCTCTTGAGCAACCAAAAGGAGTGTGTTGCCAAGGAGGGAATTGGGTTTGATCCCACATCCAAGAATGGTAAGGACAAGAAGAAGAAGAAGAAGAAGTTCGGTCCGGCTCCTTCCCCTTCCCAAGAGGTAGTTGAGGGAGTCCTGGATTAGGGGGTATCCGGACAGCCGGATGGTGTACAACGTCCGGACTATTGAAGCGTGAAGATACAAGACTCAAGACTTCAGCCCGTGTCTGGATGGGACTCTCCTTTGCGTGGAAGGCAAGCTTGGCGATCCGGATATTATATTTCCTTCCTTGTAACCGACTCCATGTAAACCCTAGCCCTCTCCGGTGTCTATATAAACCAGAGAGGTTGGTCCTTAGATGGCCGATCACAATTACAATCATACCATCATAGGCTAGCTCTTAGGGTTTAGCCTCTACGATCTCGTGGTAGATCTACTCTTGTACTACCCATATCATCAATATTAATCAAGCAGGAAGTAGGGTTTTACCTCCATCGAGAGGGCCCGAACCTGGGTAAACATCTGTGTCCCTTGCTTCCTGTTACCATCAACCTTGACGCACAGATTGGGACCCCCTACCCGAGATCCGCCGGTTTTGACACCGACATTGGTGCTTTCATTGAGAGTTCCTCTGTGTTGTCGCTGTCAGGCTCGATGGCTCCTTCAATCATCATCAACGACGCTGTCCAGGGCGAGACTTTCTCCCCGGACAGATCTTTGTGTTCGGCGGCTTCGCACTACGGGCCAATTCGCTTGGCCACCTGGAGCAGATCGATAGCTATGCCCCCGGCCACCAGGTCAAGTTCGGAAACTTGAACTACACAACGGATATTCGCGGAGACATGATCTTCGACGGATTCGGGCCAGTGCCAGGAGCGCTAACAGTCATGATGAGCACGGCTTAGACCTGCTGTCAGACGATGCTCGGGATATCACCCCGGCAGAAGCCTCGGATCTAAATCCAGGGCAGGTTGCGTTGCCTAAGGACAGAGGGCTGGACCCCGCCCCGCAGGCCGTACCCTCATCGGCGATGGAGCCGAACACAGGCCTCACTTCTGAGGGAGCCTGTGACTCCGGACCCCCGAATTCATATCCGGTTGTAGGCTCCAGTCCGCGCGTCCCCGAGCCCGCCGAGCCTGGTTGGGCTCCAGTGATGGAGTTCACCGCGGCGGACGTCTTTCAGCACTCGCCCTTTGGCGACATGCTGAACTTATTGAAGTCTCTCTCTTTGTTAGAAGACTCTGGGCTGAACTATGTCCGGCTTGAGTGGGAAGCAGACGACGGAATTCGTTGCCCACCCACCACCCACTTCATTGCCACGATCGATGATCTAACCGACATGCTTGACTTCGACTCCGAAGACATCGACGGTATGGACGATGATGTAGGAGAATTACAGGAGCCACCGCTCACAGGGCGGTGGACGGCCACCTCCTCATACGGTATATATATGGCGGACACTCCAAAGGAAACCAATGGCGACGAGGCAACGGAGGATAACCCCTCGGGAAGAAAAACAAAGCATGGGCGTCGTTGACGCCGCTCCAAGCCCCGCCA
Source organism: Triticum aestivum (assembly GCF_018294505.1). Classification (NCBI taxonomy): domain Eukaryota; kingdom Viridiplantae; phylum Streptophyta; class Magnoliopsida; order Poales; family Poaceae; genus Triticum; species Triticum aestivum. Next base: position 431,086,109 of record NC_057798.1, on the reverse strand, counting down.
TAGCAATACCAGCCCCGGAGATGAAAGTAATCCGGATGGCGCCGAAGAAGAATATGACCCTGACCAGCCCGCCTTCGAGCATGCCGAACAGGAAGATGAGCAGGTCAGCCCAGAAGAACAGGCGACGGACGGATACCCGGAGGAGGACAACTACATGCCCCCCTCCGAAGATGAGATTAGCCTCGGTGACGACGAATTCGGCGTGCCTGAGGACCCCGTGGAGCAGGAGTGCTTCAAGCGTAGGCTTATAGCCACTACAAGGAGCCTGAAGAAGAAGAAGCAGCAACTCCAAGCTGATCAAGACCTGCTCACAGATAGATGGACTGAAGTCCTGGCAGCCGAGGAATATGGACTCGAGCGCCAAACGGCTGACCGGCCACCCCGTGGATGGGATAAAACGGCATATCAGCTCGAATACCAGCCCGCACCCCCACGCCGATACACTACGGCCCAGGGCAACAGGCAAGACCCGCAAGATATTCTGGAAAACAAAGCAGGACAGCCAAGATCGATCTACGGATCGCGGGGGCATGCCCCAGCGCGCGACGATGATCGTCGCGCCAGATACATCATCAACAAGTCCGTCCGGGCCAAACACAGCAACCCAGACCAATTCGAACTGCGTAGCCATATAGCCCGGCACAGAGGCGCCGCACACCCTCTCTGCTTCACCAACGAAGTGATGGATCATGAATTCCCAGAAGGGTTCAAACCTGTAAACATCAAATCATACGATGGCACAACAAACCCCGCAGTATGGATCAAAGATTTCCTTCTCCACATTCACATGGCCCGCGGAGATGATCTACACGCCATCAAGTATCTTCCCCTTAAGCTCAAAGGACCAGCGCGGCACTGGCTGAACAGCCTGCCAGCAAATTCCATTGGCAGTTGGGAAACCCTGGAAGACGCATTCCTCGATAACTTCCAGGGCACATATGTGCGACCACCAGACGCCGATGACCTGAGCCACATTACTCAACAGCCCGGAGAGTCAGCCCGGAAATTCTGGACTCGGTTCCTTACTAAAAAGAACCAAATAGTCGACTGTCCGGACGCCGAAGCCCTGGCGGCTTTTAAGCATAATATCCGTGACGAGTGGCTCGCTCGACACCTCGGCCAGGAAAAACCCAAGTCCATGGCAGCTCTCACAACCCTAATGACCCGCTTTTGTGCGGGTGAGGATAGCTGGTTGGCTCGCAGCGGCACCACGCCACATTCCGGCACTTCGGACGGCCGCGATGCTAACAGCAAGCCACGGCCTAACAGACATAAGAGACGGAACAACGGAGACAACACTAAAGACACGACGGTCAACGCGGGATTCAGCGGATCTAAGTCCTGTCAGCGGAAAAAGCCGTTCAAAAGAAATAATCAGGGACCGTCCAGCCTGGACCACATACTAGAGCGCTCATGCCAAATTCATGGCACCTCGAACAAGCCAGCCAACCACACCAATAGAGACTATTGGGTGTTCAAATAGGCCGGTAAGATAAACGCCAAAAACAAGGACAAGGGGCTGCACAACGACGATGAAGAAGAGCCCCGGCGTCCGAATACGGGGGGACAAAAGAAATCCCCCCCCAGGTGAAAACAGTCAACATGATCTACGCCACTCACATCCCCAAGCGGGAACGAAAGCGAGCACTACGGGACGTCTATGCGATGGAGCCAATTGCCCCCAAATTCAACCCATGGTCAGCTTGTCCGATCACCTTTGATCGTAGGGATCATCCTACTAGCATGCGTCATGGCGGCTCACCCGTATTGGTCTTAGACCCAATCATCGACGGATTCCACCTCACGCGAGTCCTTATGGACGGCGACAACAACCTGAACCTGCTTTATCAGGACACAGTGCGCAAAATGGGCATTGACCCTTCAAGCAACAAGCCCACTAAAACCACCTTTAAAGGTGTAATTCCTAGAGTAGAGGCCCGCTGTACGGGCTCTATAACACTGGAAGTGGTCCTCGGATCCCCGGATAACTTCCGAAGCGAAGAGTTAATCTTCGATATCGTCCCTTTTCGTAGTGGTTACCACGCACTGCTCGGACGAACCGCATTCGCTAGATTCAATGCGGTACCACATTACGCGTACCTCAAGCTCAAGATGCCAGGACCGCGCGGGGTCATCACTATCAATGAAATATGGACCGCTCCCTTCGAACAGAAGAGCATACGGCAGCCCTCGCGGCAGAAGTACAATGCGGCCTACTCCGACAAACCAATCCAGCAACAACTCCGAGCACCGTCAAGAGAGTCCGGAGCACCCCGCAACAAGATCATCAGGAACGCCAAGAGCGTGATTAGCAGTTCGGCCTCCACTCAAGCCCCTGCAAAGCAGCATTCGTGCCACGCGTACACAATTACGCACTCAAGATACCATGGGCATAGGCGGAGGCGCACCAACGACTCAGTCAATAGTGTGGGTAACCTCCCAATACCTTCATAATTTTTCCCTCTTACCTTTCAGGACACCGCGTTAGTGCAGCATCCTCAGAAGAGCCAAATTGCCGGACTCACATGGGAGAGACATCCAGGGAGGCTGCAAACGTTGTGCGCAGAAGGAAATACCCAGGTGGAATCTATTCACGATCATTATACCTGCTTTATCTGTACACAGCCTGCCGCTGGATAGGACATGTCAAATAGTCCTATTTATCTCCGCTTAATGCATCCATTGTAAACATACGCTTAAACATATTATTCGTCAATGGGAGATCATATATAGCGTCAGCTTATTATTCTTATTTGAGCATTTTTTTCTCTTATAAATGTTTATTTGATATTGCATCCGTACACCTTGGTACGGTCAGTTTGCCAGGGGCTTCTCATGGCGCCCCGTAATATGGCAAGTCAAGTCCGAACACTTTCAACAGTGTGGCACCCTGAACTTATAGCACTATATGCATCAGATCCGAATCATGTCTTGGGTCTACAGTTGGGATAGCCCGACTCCCTTGTTTTGGTGCCTTACGTTCCGTTATATCGGCTAAGGTAGCGCAGGGAGAACTACTGTGATTGTGTCTCGGTTCTTCCGGACAAGCACCTCAGTAGAGAAAGCCGAAAACTAGCCGACATGATGTGGCGAGAGCTGGTCGCTGTTCGAGAGGTCCTAAAATCCTTAAAGATTTTCTGCTTTAGGCGATAAATCGGCTTCGTCCGATCCAGGTGTATATAGCGCCCCAATTCGGCCTTCCGAATTCTAGGGGCTTCACCGAAATTTAAAATTGTAGACTCCCATGGCTAAGTGAAGGTTATAAAGCCGCATAGTCCGATTGCCTTGTTCACTGCGCCGGACACCTCCTTAATGGACCAAACATTTGAATAAAGAGTGTTTGGGTTTTCCACGAACACCCCAGTACTAGTTACGTGGGGGCGGAAGCCGACGACTGGCCTATTTTCAGAATTTTATAAACAGCCGCACAGAAGGTAATATTTTAAATAAACAAAAGCGCTACATAGCGCAAGTAACTTCGTCTTTAAATTACAAACATGACAGAAGTGAATTCATTCTAAAATGGTGTCTTTGGTACACTCATCGGCCACGAGACGAGCACCCTTCATAACGCCATCACAGAACATCTTGGGATGGCGATGCACCTTGCCCTCTGGCGGCCCGTCCTTGACCAGCTTCTCCGCATCCAGCTTGCCCCAATGCGCCTTGACGTGGGCAAAGGCCCGGCGGGCACCCTCGATGCAAACAGATCACTTGATCACTTCAAGCCGCGGACAGGCATCCACCATCCGCTTGATCAAGCCAAAGTAGCTAGTGGGCAGGAGCTCACCAGGCCACATCCGGACTATGAAACCTTTCATAGCCAGTTCGGTCGCCCTGTGGAGTTCGACCAACTGCTTCAGTTGGTCACTCAAAGGCATCGGATTTCGGCCCCGGCATACTGGGACCAGAATAGCTTCTCCGTTAAGCTCCCCTCCTGGGCACGGTAGAACTCCGCAGCGTCTGATACGCTGCATAAAGAACCTGGAGAGCTCCGAATTTGAGTAAGTAAAAGAAACGCCTCCTTCACATGTTTGCTTTGCATAAAGAACTTCTTACCCGTTGCTATCTTTTTGGCCTCCTGGATCTCCTGCTTTGCTTTCTCGGCTTCGGTCTTGGCATCTTTCAAATTCACAAGGGCCTTCACAAGCTCGGCCTCTTTCGCCTTCAGATCATGCTCCATGGACTCACACTTCTTGCCGAGGTCCTGGAGCTCTTACTGTACCTCGCCCACTCTAGCACTTTGCTTTTCACGCTCCTTGCATTCCAAGGCCGCTTTGTCTTCAGCCTCGGACAACGCTTTCTTCAGGGACACCACTTCGGCAGTGGCCCCTATTACACAGTCACGACACTTAGGTGTTAGAATCACCAATTTTGTCTATCCTTAAATGCATAAAAGCGGGAATCACTTACCCTTGTTCTCTTCGAGCTGCCTCTTCAAGAGGTTGAGCTCTCCCTGCTCCTGCTCCAGGTCCCGCTTCAGTTCGGCAACCTCGGTAGTACGGGCAGCAGCAGCAAGCAACACAGCCTGCTTATTCACAACAATACTTATTATTAGACTCCTGCGGATTATAATTGACCCTCCATTTGGCTTTTCTTTCCGAACACCAAACAGAGTATCAGGAGCTACTACCTATCGGGTGGTAATTTCACACATATTTATTACTTACCTCAAAGCCTGTCAAGAGGCTGGTGCAAGCTTCGGTTAGTCCGCTCTTGGCGGACGAAACTTTCCGAATCACCGAACTCATAAGAGTACGGTGCTCTTCATCCATGGAAGCGCCACGAAGTGCTTCCAGCAGACAATCCGGCGCCTCGGGCGCATCGGAAGTCCTCGACACAGACGGCTCGCCCTTCCTAATGAGGGTCTGTCCGCCTGAGTTCGGAACCATTGGAGGTTCCGGGACGGTGTTCGGCTGAGAGCCCGGCCTAATGTGGCTCTCGTCGACATGATCCGCGGGGATCTTGAACCCCGCGTGTTTGACATCTGGGACCCCGCCTCGGGGCGTCTCCAGAGTCACCTCCCCCCCGCTCTGGGAGCCTTCGGGACAACACCTCCGTGTCATCTGCGGGCTGAGGAGTAGTGGCTGTCGGGAGCGAATTGATCTCCGAATCGCTCAGGGACCCAGAGGAAGATACCTCGGGATGAGCCCTGGCCGGACTGCACATATGTTCGGCGTTAAACAAAAACTATAAAGTGAAATCATGATAGAATGCAGACACTTACGATCGCACTGGGGGCTTCCCCCTGGGTAGCCACCCCTCCTCGCTGTGAGCGGCCGTGGCGGAATAGTACGGAAGGGATACCTTTCCCTTCTTGGACGCCTCAGCCCCCCCTTCCGAGGCGGCTTTTCTCTTTCTCTCCTTCCCAGTGCGGGGAGGTAGAGTTTCTTCTTGGTTCCTCCCGCCTCCACAGGAGGAATCTGTCTCGTCGTCATCGGACGATAGGGGTATGATGGCCTTACGTCGAGGGCCTTTTCCGGCCCCCTGGTCCATCTCCCCAGACCCCTCATCCTTTCCGAATGGGGTGTCTTCTTCTTCTTCTTCTTCCTCCCCTTTGTGGGAGGAGTGCCTCGTCGTCTTCGGACGAGGCTTCTGGCACAACCTTACGACGGAGGCCCTTTCAGGTCCCCGTGGCCTTCTTCTCGGCCTTCTTCTCCGGCACCTTGTACGGTGCCGGGACCAGCATCTCCATCAGGAGAGCATCAGTCGTCTCCACATAATCCTGAACAAATATGCATAACTGCTTACAGTTCTCCCGTGAATATATTGGGAAGAACCGAATCCGGTGGTAGTTTGAGAACTCACCTGACTAGGAGCCCGCGCAGCGTGAAGCCCGCGGTCCTTGGATGTGGGAGGAGGTACTTCGGAGGCCTTGAACAGCACCGTCCACGCGCCTTTGTGCATCATGTCATAGAGCTTCCTAAGCGTCTGGTGTTCGGCCGGGACATACTCCCACAAATTGAATGCCCGCCTTTGGCATGGCAGAATCCGGTGCATGAGCATGACCTGGATCACATTGACAAGCTTGATGTTCTTGTCCCTCATGCTTTTGATGCAGGTCTGGAGTCCGGTCAGCTCCGTAGATTCGCCCCAGGACATGCCCTTCTTTTCCCACGAAGTAAGCCGCGTGGGGGATCCGGATCGGAACTCAGGGGCCACCGCCCAGTTGGTGTCGCGTGGCTCGGTGATGTAAAACCACCCCGATTGCCACCCTTTTACGGTCTCCGCAAAGGAACCGTCGAGCCATGTGACATTAGGCATTCTGCCCACCATGGACCCTCCGCACTCCGCTTGTTGGCCACTTACAACCTTTGGCTTCACGCAGAAGGTTTGCATCCATAGGCCAAAGTGAGGCCGGATGCGGAGGAAGGCCTCGCATACGACGATGAACGCCGAGATGTTGAGGACGAAATTTGGGGCTAGATCATTGAAATCTAGCCTATAGTAGAACATAAGCCCGCGGACGAAGGGATGGAGTGGAAATCCCAGCCCACAAACGAAGTGGGCAACAAACACGACCCTCTCGTGGGGTCCTGGGGTCGGAATGACCTGCCCGGCGTCCGGTAGCCGGTGCGCTATGTCTGTGGCCAAGTACCCGGCCGCCCTAAGATTTGCGATGTGCTTATCCTTGACGGTGGAAGCCACCCACTTGCCTCCTGTTCCGGACATGTTTAGCTGTGCGGAGAAGACTTGGGCTTGGGCGCTGGAGCTCGAGGGGGCAAGAGTGGGCAAGGAAGAGAGAAGGCGTGGGTAAAAATGTGGAAATCTTATCCCTTTATAGAGGCAATGAAAGCGGTGCGCCTCCCCACTTGCCCGTTGGGAATCGCTTGCTTCCCAAGCGCCACGATTGATGGCGTGGTGGGATTACCCATACCCGCATTGATGAGAATCCCGTAATAAGGGGACACGATCTCTGCTTTGACAAGACGTGTCAAAGAAACTGCCTCGCAATATGTGATGTAGCTGGTTGTGGGAAAACGGTTCGAATAATGATCCGCCCGTAATAGCATATCACGTCATCAGAAAAAGTTGTCAGCAGGTTGCATTTGTGAAATATCATTCTCTCTACAGCAGGGTGAAAATATCATTTTGTGGATCCGAACACGATTCAAGTGTTCGATAATTACTTCGGAGTATTCGGAGAAGGAACCCGCCTTGCAATGCTGAAGACAATACTGCACGCCAGACTCATCGTCATTGAAGCCTGGTTCAGGGGCTACTGAGGGAGTCCTGGATTAGGGGGTATCCGGACAGCCGGACAGTGTACAACGTCTGGACTATTGAAGCGTGAAGATACAAGACTCAAGACTTCGGCCCGTGTCCGGATGGGACTCTCCTTTGCGTGGAAGGCAAGCTTGGTGATCCGGATATTATATTTCCTTCCTTGTAACTGACTCCATGTAAACCCTAGCCCTCTCCGGTGTCTATATACACAAGAGAGGTTGGTCCTTAGATGGCCGATCACAATTACAATCATACCATCATAGGCTAGCTCTTAGGGTTTAGCCTCTACGATCTCGTGGTAGATCTACTCTTGTACTACCCATATCATCAATATTAATCAAGCAGGAAGTAGGGTTTTACCTCCATCGAGAGGGCCCGAACCTGGGTAAACATCTGTGTCCCTTGCTTCCTGTTACCATCAGCCTTGACGCACAAATCGGGACCCCCTACCCGAGATCCGCCGGTTTTGACACCGACAGTAGTGTTTGTGCAAGAAGGGCACAAGGAGAAGGAGAAGGAAAAGGGGGTTGGTGGGAGTGGCAAGGTCACTAGGGACAAGGCCATTCCCAAGAATTTTGCTAGCAAGAACAATCCATCTTATGTCCTCATGAGAGGAGATGATGGCTATACATTTGCCAAATTTGTTGGCACTAACTATGATGATTATGCTTGGACTATTTGGGTTCCCAAGACCCTTGTTTCTAACTCTCCAGGACCCATTGCAAAATGGGTACCTATAACAGAAGCCCGAGTCTTGTAGGACCATATCTCCGGTGGAAAACAATGGGTGATCGACAGAGGATGCACCAATCATATGACCGGAGAGAGGGAGATGCTTGTGGAGTTCGTTGATGCAATCAAGGCATCTTTGAACATATATTTTGGTGATAATATCAAGGGCAATGTATTGGGTTTGGGAAAGGTTGTAATCTCTAATGATGCCTCTCTCTTTCAAATGTCATGCTTGTCCAATCCTTTCACTACAATTTACTTTCAACTATTCAATTGGCACATGCCAGTTATGATTCGCATTTCGGTGAATTCCATGTGATCGTCTTTAAGAGAAGCAGTCTCAAAATGGTCTTTGTTGGGCATGTTGAATACAACCTTTACGTGGTTGATTTCTCAAAAGAGAAAACTCATCTTGCAACATGCCTAATGGCCAAGGCCGACGTGGGGGCTATGGCACCGTCAGCTAGCCCACATTGGCATGAGAAATTTACAAGCTCTCATAAAGGGGGAGCACATCTTTGGACTAACAAATGTGTCTTTTTCCAAAGATTGTCCTTGTAGTGCTTGCATTGCTGGAAAGCTTCATGAAAAGGCTCATAAAGTGAAGACTATCATCACCACCTTGAGGCCCCTTGAGCTTATTCATTTGGATCATTTTGGGCCTCCAACTTATGATAGTTTGGGAGGGAGGAGGCATTGCCTTGTCATTGTTGATGACTTCATAAGATATACTTGGGTGTTCTTTCTCAAGACCAAAGATGAAACCCAAGAAACCTTCATCAACTTTGCCAAAGAAGCTCAACGTAAACATAATTGTGAGATCAAGGCAATTCAAAGTGACAATGGTACCGAGTTCAAGAACTACATGATGGAAGGTTGAGTGGAGAGGGGATAAAGCATCAATATGCCGCTCCATATACCCCCAACAAAATGGTGTTGCGGAGAGGAAGAATCGAACTCTTATTGAGATGGCTAGGACCATGCTTGACGAGTACAAGTCTCCATATAAGCTTTGAGCTGAAGCCATCAACACCGCGTGTCATGCTTCAAACCGGCTTTATCTTCGCTCAAGAACAAGACCCCATATGAGCTCCTAATCAGGAGAAAGCCTAACGTCAAATACCTTCAGGTTGTAAGTGTTTCATTTTAAACAAGAAATCCCGGTTAGCTAAGTTTGAGTCTAGAACTTATGAGGGCATATTTGTTGGATATGCATCAAGCTCTCATGCTTACTGAGTTCTGAATAAATCCACCGGATGCATTGAGGAAACGGTAAATGTGGAGTTTGATGAAGATAACGACTCCCAAGTGGAGTAAATTGTTCCTCGTGTTGTAGGTGATGAGTCTCCTTCACAAGCTATAAGGACCATGGGGATAGGCCACATTCTTCCACAAGAAACACCCCAAGTCCAAGTAGAAGAAGAAGGAGTAAGAGCCCCTCTTGTGGAGTCTCCACAAGGGAAGTCATCACCGGCACCTCTTGAACAAGATGCTTCGAGAAATCATGTACCTATCCAAGAACAAGATCAAGTCCCTCATATTACCGAGCAAGATGAAGATCAAGCTCACTCAAATGGCGAAGAACCAATTATTGAGGCTCAAGATCAAGCTCAAGTTCGTGATCAAGATGAAGATCAACCTCAACCGCAAGTGTCTTCATCATCGTCACTTCCTAATGAGCAAGAACTTGTGGTTGCGAAGAGAAGGGTGTCTCCGAGGCTAAAACAGTCTCAAGGTCAAGCTTCTTCATCAAGTACAAAACCAAGTGAAGAAGATCTTGCAATTAAGGAGCAAAAAGTGGCCGCCAAGCCAAAAGATCTTCAACATCTCACTGAGAACATCTATGGAAGCATCAAAAGGGGGGTAACTACCCATAGACGTTTGGCAAACTTTTGTGAACATCACTCGTTTGTCTCACGTGTTAAGCCCCTTAAGGTGGAAGATGCACTTGACGATCTGGATTAGATAGATGCCATGCATGAAGAACTCAACAACTTCACCCGCAACAAAGTGTGGACCCTGGTGGAAAGACCCAAAGAGCATCATAATGTCATCAGAACCAAGTGGATCTTCAAGAACAAACAAGATGAACATGGACAAGTAATAAAGAACAAGGCAAGGTTAGTGGCACAAGGTTTCACCCAGGTTGAAGGTTTGGACTTTGGTGAAACTTTTGCCCCCGTTGCCCGTATTGAATCCATTCGCATCTTGCTTGCTTATGCCTCTCATCATGATTTTAAATTATACCAAATGGATGTGAAGAGTACATTTCTTAATGGTCCTCTTAAGGAGTTGGTTTATGTCAAGCAACCTCCCGGTTTCGAAGATCCTGATCAACCCTCTCACGTTTATGAATTCCATAAGGCACTCTATGGACTCAAACAAGCACCATGTGCTTGGTATGATCACCCTACGACATTCCTAAGCGAGAAAGGGTTCCAAATTGGGGTAATAGTTTCCACTCTCTTCACAAAGAGGGTAAAAGGAGAGTTGTTTGTTTGTCAAATATATGTTGATGATATTATCTTTGGGTCCACCAACCATGCTATTAATGCTGAGTTTGAGAATCTTATGACCAAGTAATTTGCTATGAGCATGATGGGAGAGTTGAAGTTCTTCCTCGGTTTTCAAGTAAAGCAAACGAGAAAGGGAACCTTCATCAAGCAATCTTGCTATATTCAAGACATGCTCAAGAGGTTCAAAATGCAAGATGTCAAGCCTATGAAGACACCCATGCCCGTAAATGGTCAACTTCATCTTGATCCCAACGGTAAAGAAGTGGATCAAAAGGTATATCGCTCCATGATCGGTTCCTTTCTTTACCTTTGTGCATCTAGACCGGATATTATGTTGAGTGTCTGTATGTGTGCAAGATTTCAATCCGCTCCTAAGGAGAGCCACTATTCGGCAGTGAAAAGAATCTTTCGATATTTGGTTCATACCCCAAACTCATGCCTTTGGTATCCCAAAGGATCATCATTTGAGTTAATGGGATACTCGGATTCGGATTGGGCTGGAGACAAGGTTGACCGCAAGTACACTTCCGGTTCATGTCGATTCCTAGGGAGATTGTTGGTAAGTTGGTATTCAAAGAAGCAAAATTGTATATATATCTCGACGGCCGAAGCCGAGTACATTGCCGCCAGAAGCTGTTGTGCTCAGTTATTATGGATGAGGCAAACTTTGATGGATTATGGTGTCAAATGTGACAAAGTACCTCTTTGGTGTGACAATGAAAGTGCTATCAAGGTTGCCGAGAATCCGGTCCAACACAGCAAGACCAAGCATATTGAGATTCGTCATCACTTCATCAGGGATCATGTGGCCAAGGGGAACATTGTATTACTCCATGTCAACACCGAGAATCAACTAGCCGATATCTTCACCAAGACACTTGAAGAAGAAAGATTCCGCGAGTTAAGGCATGAGCTAAATATCATGGATATAAGTAACTTGGGTTGAAAGTCTTGCTCATGCACACATACTCTTGTAATATATTGCTTCGATGTAGGCACATGTCTAGGGGGAGCTAGCTCAACTCATGAGATGTCTTATCATAGAAGTGCATAAATTGAACAAAATCTTTCACATTCGACACTTTAGGTGGCACTTGTGCTTCAAAGATGAGTATTGGTCTTGGGCCCAAGGTTCATATCTTCACGGTGTCGTACCAAGCAAACTCAAACATGGTGGCCTCGGCCACCACCCTCCTTTGAGGGTTGTGTTCGTTGTTCGTGTGCGTGTGTTGTTGGCTTTCTTGTGTTTTCTCTTTGTTTTTGTCTTGGTTGTGTCTTCGTAGTGATAGGTTTTCTCTCACGGCGTATTCAGAAACTTAGACCGAGTTCTTTGCGAATGCATGGTAAGAGTTGACACTCGGCCGTTCCTTCAAAAAGCACCTCTAGTCAAAATTCATGAATACCCCGTGCCCACGGGCTTGTAGCATGCGCATAGGGCCCCATGCCCACGGGCTCTGCACCGTGCGCATGGGACCCTCATGCGCATGGGGCTCACTTAGCCCGTGCGCACGGGGTTTGTGGTTCTTGGCCCTAATGAGGCGAGGCGTGGGGGGGTTGGGGGGTTGGGTTCATTCCCACCCAGTTGCCCCTCCAGTCCACAGGAAGCCTCCAGGGCCGCTGCCGTCGCCTCCGCTCGCCGGAGCTCCTCCGGGCACCGTCGAGCTCCTTGCTCTGTGGAGTCTCTTCAGGATGGACTTCTCCTCCGGTTGGTCCCTTCCCCCTCCTCCTAGTTTTCCCTCCATGGATGCCTATCATCCTCTCAGAGTTCTAGGGTTTGTTGTATTCCTTAGATTAGGGTCCTGTTCCTTCCTAGGTAGAATCCATGTGCCCATCTCTTGGTTTCCCTGCCGCACCCACTCCCAGATCTTGATCTGGAAGTGGCTGCTGCTGGGAAACCCCCGTGTCCACGGGGTATTTGACCCCCGTGCGCACGGGGCCCCGTGCCCACGGTCGTGTACCGTGCACACAGGGTATCCAGGGGCTTTTCACTTGGTTATCTACCTATCCCTATGCCATCTATCATGCACTTGTACTCATGTGTGTTTCCTGCGGTGTGTTGTTGGGTGTTTGTGTGTGTTTCAGACTCCGATGACAAGAGGGCCAAGCTTCATCGCAAGCGCCCAAAGGGAGGACCAAGGGAGTTCACGGTTGCTCGTCGCCAGCCGTTTGAGGGCATTGATCAGGGGTCTGAGTTGGGCAAGGCCATGTTCACCGTGGTGCCACCAAGCGGCATGTTATTGAGGCCTTCGAGGACTCTAAGGAAGAGTATGACTCGCAAGATGATGCTCACTATGTCAACCCCAATGATGATGCAGAGATAGAAGAAGAGGATGATCGTGTTGATGAGGATGAAGAGGAAGGAGAGGAGTCTAGTCCTGAGCAAGCCATTCCATGCGGGCGAGATCTTCGAAACATGCCCCTTGCCAAGTGGACCAAGCCAGAGCTTTGGGATGAGAGACAGAGTCATCCCCATGCAGCTGCCACTGGTTTGGGCATGGATCTCCAGTTCAAGAATGAGTTTCAGCAAAGAGTATATCATGAGCTTCTCATGACCAAGTCGAAGAAGTTTGCACTGCACAAGCAAGTGAACACTGAGAGTCTGCATGATGATCATCTCTATCCTGGTGTGTATTCAGCTCTTGGGAGGTTGGGCCTCATTCCGTTTGTCACTTCCAACCATCCATACAATGAGGATTTGGTTATGTTGTTCTTTGCCACATTGTTTTTCTCAAATGACTCTACTCGCACCCTCACTTGGATGTCTGGGACCCATCGGTGCTCTGCTCCTATGGCAAAGTTTTCTAGGATCATTCTGTATCCATTCTTTGATGAAGAGGTTGCATCTGAGGAGTTTGGCAGGGTTCATGAAAGTGGGCATCGCACTAAGGATGAGATTTCTTTCACTTACAAGCAGGAGAAGTCGTTTGTCACCGGGTCCATCAAAGACCTTGTGTCTCTCTATGACACTATGCGCCATATCCTGAGGTATACACTCACTCATAAGGCTGGTGATTCCCACAACATTCGGAGCTCTATGTTGGATGTTTTTGTGTACCTGCATCAGAAGAAGAGGGTGGATGTTCTGTACTTCATGTTTTATGATCTCCGTCAGTGTGTGCAAGAGAACAAGTCCTTGATCTATGCTCCTTTCATACAAGCATTGATTGAGTATGTCTGTCCTGCCAAGTATATTGCTTAGTACAAGACTTATATCCCGAAGTACAACTCCAACTGGACTCCAGCTGCTCCTGCTTCATATGTGCCTACGAAGAAGGGGCGCAACCCTAGGCCTGAGGGTCGTGTCACATTCACTCCGGGCATGTCCTCCACTACTTGGATCCCTCATGATAAGGCCAAGTCTGCTGGTTTTGAGGCTGTTTTCGCTAGAGGAGAGAAGAAGTCCCCGTTCAAGACCTTGAGCAACATGTTCAAGATGTGCCAGTCTATCCAGCACCGTCAGATTAAGGAGATTAACAAGTAGAAGCTTGTGAGGCATGAGAAAAAGGCAGCAAGGGCTGTAGCTGGTGAGGAGGTCGGCCCAGGTTCAGAGGACAGAGACAGTGAGGCCATAAATCGGTCCTTTCCGATGGCAGGATGGCGCTTTGATGATGATGATGATGTCTCGAGTGCCCCTCCTCTTGTCTAGTGGGTCTGTGTGTCGCCATTTGTCTCCTTTTTGTTGTCTTGATGACAAAGGGGGAGAAGTGGTGGGTGTTGGGTGTTCTTAGTGTGTGTTGAGATCTCAAGCCTCGTGTTTCTCTTTGTTGGTTGTTTTTAGCTTGCTTGAGATACTCTTATTTGCTTTCCGCATGTGTGGTTGTGAGCTACTCATTTATGCTTGTGAGACTCTAGCTTTATTATTGATCCTATTGCTATGATCATATCATGCATGTTTGTTATGTGTCTCATGTTATTTGCTCACCACACCAATTCATGAGATCTAGGCACCATTATAGGTTTATTATGTTGATCTCATGTCTTGACAATAATGATCTTGGGGAGCCTCCTATGTGTGTGAGGGAGTCTTGGACTAAGGGGTCCTCGGGCAACCGGTCTGTTCAATATGGGCCGGACCGATGGGATGTGAAGATGAAGGAAGAAGGCCACCTCCCATGTCTGGTTAAGACTCCTGTATGTGTGAACGGCAAGATTTAGTGTCCAAATATGCTATTTCCTTTATCTGCAAACTGACTCTGTACAACCCTAGGCCCCTTTGGTGTCTATATAAACCGGAGGGATTAGATCGGAGACATGATCATAACATTCATAGGCTAGACAATCTAGGGTTTAGCCATTACGATCTCGAGGTAGATCAACTCTTGTAACCCCTATACCTATCGAATACAATCAAGCATGATGTGGGGTTTTACCTCCTTTAAGAGGGCCCAAACCTGGGTAAAACATTGTGTCCCTTTATCCATTATTACCATCGATCCTTAGACATACAGCTTGGGCCCCTACCCGAGACATGCTAGTTTTGACACCGACATTGGTGCTTTCATTGAGAGCTCCGTTGTGTTGTCAACAGAAGGATTGATGGCACGCCTCTTCATCAACAATGATACTGTGTCCAGGGAGACATTTCTCCCCGGACAGGTCTTTGTGTTCGGCAGCTTCTTGATACGTGCCGACTCGACCGGCTGCCTCAAGCAGGTTGACAGTTACGCCCCTGGTCACCAGATCAAGTTTGGGAACTTGAATTATGTTGCTGATATCCTAGGGGATCTAATCTTCGAGGGATTCGCGGTCCCGACTGCTGCTCCCTACACTCATAAAGACGGCCCTTCGGATCCGCTATCAGATCCCGTCCAGGGGCCAATGCTCACACGTGCCTCGGCTTTAGATCTGGGGCAGATTGCGTTTTTCGACAATAAGGGGATCGACCCCGCCGGACTCTCTCCTACCATGGAACTCTCGGCCGGAGACCCAGATGCGATTGCGCCATTGGTAAACCCGGAATCAGATGGGACTCTCCCAGTCATCGGAGATCCGGACTCGCCTCTGGAGGATAACTCCGAATCGGCGAGGTATGCATCCCCCGGACTCAATCAAGTGTCCGGCCCCATAGATCCGCAGACTCCCATCCATCTTTCGCTTTTAGACGAAGCACTGGGCTTAATCCAATCTCTCGCCATTATGGAAGCCCCGACTCCGAACTACACCCATCACGGGCTGGGGGTTGAGGCTGGGGAATTTTTCACCCCACCCACCACCCACTTAATAGCCACTTTTGAAGATTTAGCCGACATGCTAGACTACGCCTTCGAAGACATCAACGACATGGACGATGATGTCGACACCGAGCAAAGCCAAAACCCGCCTGTTACAGGGCGTTGGACGGCCACTTCTATGTACGATGTATACATGGTGGACACTCCTGAGGAAAAGGATGACGATGGCGTTCAAGATCCAGGCAAGGACAAGCCCGTCGATGAACCACCAAAGCGCCAGCGTCAGCGGGACCGCTCACGATCGCCTCGGGCAAAGGATAACACTACCGGCACCGGAGATAATGAAACCCCGGACAACACCAAAGACCACCCCGTCGAACCCACATCCGAACAAGACAAGAGGGAGGAGGGTCAGTACAGCCCCGAGCACGCTGATCACGAGGACTCGGAGGACAGTAGTTATTTATCTATCTCCGAAGAGGAGGTGATCCTCGGTGACGAAGATTTCATCGTCCCGGAGGAACCCCTCAAACAAGACGCTTCAAGCAACAAGTCATCGCCACTGCGCGGAGCCTGAAAAAGAAACAGCAGCAGCTTCAGGCTGAACAGGACATGCTCAATGATAGATGGACTAAGGTCCTAGCCGCCAAAGTGTACGGCCTTGAGCGACCTGTAAAGAGATACCCTAAGCGCAGGCTGCTACCACAATTCAATGATGAAGACCTCGAATCAATTCCGTCAAAGTACAACTATGCTGATCAGCCAGACTAACCACCACGTGGACGGGACAAAACGGCCTATCAGGCCGAACACCAGCCCGCACCACCTCGTCGTAGAGGTAGGAAGACAGCGGCACCAGACTACACATATGACCTATGTCAGGACCTGGCCAATAAAACTAGTTAGACCAGTCGATCTATGGATCCAGAGGACGTGCCCTGGCACGAGTTGACAGCCACCAAACCTAGCGTGATCAACATCATCAAGTTCGAGGTCAGCACCAAACACATATGTCATCCAAACTGCGTTGCGATGTAGCCAGGTATAGAGGTGCCGGGCACCCATGTGCTTTACTGATGAAGTAATGCAGCACCAATTTCCAAAAGGGTTTAAACCCATAAACATCAAACAATACGATGGAACAACAGACCCTGCCGTCTGGATCGAGGATTTTCTTCTCCACATTCACATGGCTTGCGGAGACAACCTCCATGCTATCAAATACCTCCCCTTGAAGTTGAAGGGACCAGCACAACACTGGCTGAATAGCCTCCCAGAGAGCTCCATAGGGAGCTGGGAAGATTTAGAAGACGCTTTCCTAGACAACTTTCAGGGCACCTATGTCCGGCCTCCGGATGCCAATGACCTAAGTCACATAATCTAGCAACCCGGAGAGACAGCCCGCAAGCTTTGGAATCGGTTCCTCATTAAAAAGAACCAAATCATGGACTGTCCATACACCGAAGCCTTAGCGGCCTTTAAACACAGCGTCCATGATGAATGGCTCGCCCGACACCTCGGGCAGGAAAAGCCGAAAACCATGGCAGCCCTGACAACACTTATGACTCGCTTTAGCGTGGGTGAAGATAGCTGGCTAGCTCGTAGAAGCAATAGTTCCAGCGACCCCGGCACCTCCGAGGCCAGGGACGACAATGGCAGGCCACGCCGCAACAAAAACAAACGACATAATAATAACAACGACTCCAAGGACATGACAGTCAATGCCAGATTCAGTGGTTCTAAATCCAGTCATGGGAAGAAACTTTTCAAAGGCGATAGGGACGGTCCATCCAACTTGGACAAAATCCTCGAGAGGCGCTGTCAGACTCATGGTACCCCCGACAAGTCTGCTAATCACACCAATAAAAATTGTTGGGTCTTTAAATAGGCCAGTAAGTTAAATACAGAACACAAGGGTAAGGGACCTCCAAGCAAGGACGACGATGAGCCCCGTCAGCTGAACACCGGGGGTCAGAAGCAGTTTTCTCCCGAAGTAAAAATAGTGAACATGATCTATGTCACTCGCATGCCCAAAAGGGAGTGCAAGCGCGCACTAAGGGACGTCTATGCCGTAGAGCCTGTCGCCCCAAAGTTCAATCCATGGTTAGCCTGTCCGATCACATTTGATCACAGGGATCACCCAACCAATATCCATCACGGGGGTTCGGCCGCCCTGGTACTCAATCCCATCATCGACATATATCATCTCACTAGAGACCTTATGGATGATAGCAACAGTCTTAACTTAATCTATCAAGATATTGTCCGCAAAATGGGCATCGACCCATCAAGAATCAAGCCAAGCAACACTACCTTTAAAGGAGTGATACCCGGCGTGGAGGCCCGTTGCACGGGCTCATTAACACTGGAAGTGGTATTCGGCTCTCCGGACAACTTCCGTAGTGAAGAAATGATCTTTGATATCGTCCCTTTCCACAGTGGCTATCACGCACTGCTCCGACGAACCGCTTTCACCCATTTCAATACGGTCCCACACTATGCTTATTTGAAGCTTAAAATGCCCGGACCGCGGGGCGTCATCATAGTCAATGGAAACATGGAGCGCTCCCTCCAAACTGAAGAGCACACCGCGGCCCTAACAGCCGAGGTATATGGCGGCCTCATCAAGCCAAACAATTCATCGACCATCAAAACCCATGACATTGTTAAAAAAGTCCGTTCCGCACCTCATGCAGATAGCTCGGCGAAACCGGACCTCAAATAGCAATTCTGCCTCCATCGACTGCCCTATAAGGCCGCGGCATATGTACCGCGCGTACATAACTACACACTTAAAATACCTTGGGCAACACCGGAGGCACACTACAGGAAAGGTCCATATTACGGCTTGACCCTATTTGGACCTAACATACCTTTTTTCCTTTCTCTTTCACTGCAGGTTCTTTCGAAAACCTCAAAGTCGCATGGTGGCACGAGGGCTCCCTCCTTGGCCCCTCTATCTCTTCTTTAGAGACAACCATCTAATCTTCCTCTTAAAGGATCCACTACTAAGGAGAAATGGCGCAGACGTGCGACAGGGTACCGTAGGGATCTTCAAACCACTACTTTTAGGCCCCGTGTAAACCTTTCCCTTATGTAATTTTTTTTGCATGCAACATGACCTCATTATTCATGGCATTATATGTCTAAACATGTCTCTATAAGGATATAAAGGAAGAAAATGATCACCACCTTTTGTTTGGTACTTAATGTTTTCCCTCCTTACTTCTGATTGTTGTACGTGCTTCAGCCCGGTCTTTACTCCGGGGGCTATATTCGGCCTTGCACATCCTAAAGTCCGAACACCTATAGGGAACTCTTCGGTGTCCCGGATATTACATTATATGCATCGGTTCTGAATCATGTCTTTGGTCTATAGTTGGGTTGCCTGACTCCTGTACTTACCACCTTATGTTCCGCTAGTTTGACTAAGGTAGTAAAGGGAGAACCACTGCGATTGTATTTCTGGCTCGTCCGGTCAAGTACCTTAGTAGAGAAAGCCGAAAACTGACCGTCATGATAAGCGAGAGTTGGTCAGCAATCCGGTGACTTAGTGCTATACTACAGATCGCTAGCGATTCTTGTCGTGTCACACGAGGGGCTGGGACTCGACCAGCCGCATTGCAAAGGCACCGTAATCCAGATTTCTAGTCAATGCAACTGGGTTTAATACTTAACCCCACCAATGGACTCCTATGGCTAAGTGAAGGTAATAAAGCCGCATAGTTTGATTGCCTAGTTCACCTCGCAGACGCCTCCTCTACGGACTAAGACATTGGATAAAGTGTGGCCATGCGTTTACGAACACCCCTATAATATCTACAAGGGGGTAGAAGAATAATAAACGGCCGCACAGGAGGATAAAATTAGAAAGGGCGCAATCATAGCGCAGATTCATAATAGAGTTTCTTCCACCCGAATACATTTAATCAAACACAATGTCCTTCGAATACTTTCCCTCTACTATTCGGTCCCCTTCTAGGATCTCTGCAAAGTACCTCTCTGGCCTCCGATAATCTTTGCCCTCAGGCGGCCATGCGGTCGCCACTTCGGTGGTCTTCATCTTCGCCCATTGCATCTTCACACGGGCGAAGGCCATCCGGGCATCTTCTATGTAGGCTGACCGCTTTATGGCGTCAATCCAAGGACGCACATTGACAAGCCGCTTCACGGGGCCGAAGAGCTGCTGGGCATGGGCTCGGCTAGCCAAAGCTGGACTATCAGATCCTTCATGGCCAAGCCGGCCACCCTGTGCAGCTCGGTCACCTGCTTTAGCTGGTCGCTAAGGGGCGTCGGAAGTTCTGGCGCAAGATATAGCGACCAGAACAACTTTTCGGTCGAGCTCCCCTCCTCGGCTCGGAAGAACTGTGCGGCGTCAGCAACACTCCTTGGAAGAGCCGCAAATGCGCCTGGAGAACTCCAAACTCGGGTCAGCAAGATATATCTCCTACTTCCAAATTTACTCTACAGAAGAAATGCCTGAAGGAAATATGACCTAGAGGCAATAATAAAGTTATTATTTATTTCCTTATATCATGATAAATGTTTATTATTCATGCTAGAATTGTATTAACCAGAAACTTAGTACATGTGTGAATACATAGACAAAACATAGTGTCCCTAGTATGCCTCTACTTGACTAGCTCATTAATCAAAGATGGTTATGTTTCCTAACCATAGACATGTGTTGTCATTTGATGAATGGTATCACATCATTAGGAGAATGATGTGATGGACAAGACCCACCCGTTAGCTTAGCATTATGATCGTTACAGTTTCATTGCTACTGCTTTCTTCATGACTTATACATGTTCCTTAGACTATGATATTATGCAACTCCCGAATACCAGAGGAATACCTTGTGTGCTATCAAACGTCACAACGTAACTGGGTGATTATAAAGATGCTCTACAGGTGTCTCCGAAGGTGTTTGTTGGGTTGGCATAGATCGAGATTAGGGTTTGTCACTCCGTGTTTTGGAGAGGTATCTCTGGACCCTCTCGGTAATGCTCATCACTATAAGCCTTGCAAGCAATGTGACTAATGAGTTAGTTGTGGGATGAAGCCTTACGGAACGAGTAAATAGAATTGCCAGTAACGAGATTGAACTAGGTATGATGATACCGACGATCGAATCTCAGGCAAATAACATACCGATGACAAAGGGAACAATGTATGTTGTTATGCGGTTTGACCGATAAAGATCTTCATAGAGTATGTAGGAGCCAATATGAGCATCCAGGTTCCGCTATTGGTTATTGATCGGAGATGTGTCTCGATCATGTTTGCATAGTTCTCAAACCCGTAGGGTCCGCACGCTTAACGTTCGATGACGATTTGTATTATGAGTTATGTGTTTTTGATGACCGAAGTTTGTTCGGAGTCCCGGATGAGATCACGGATGTGACGAGGAGTCTCTAAATGGTCGAGACATAAAGATTGATATATTGTAAGGTTATGTTCGGATGACAGAAAGCTTTCGGAAAGGTTCGGGCATTTTTCGGAGAACCGGGAGGTTACCAGAACCCTCCGGCAGAAGTAGTGGGCCTTAATGGGCTTTAGTGGAAAGGTGAGGAGGGCCGCAGGGTGGCCGCCCCCCATGGCATGTTCTAATTGGACTAGGAGGGGGCGGCACCCCCCTCTTTTCTTATCCCTCTCCTACTCCTTCCCTCTCTCCCCTCTTGGAAAGGAAGTGGACTCCCACTAGGATTGGGAAACCCTCCCTCATTTATATACGAGGGCAGGGGGCACCCCAAAGTACAACAGCTATTCTCTTAACCATGTGCGGTGCCCCCTCCAAAGTTTAACACCTCGGTCATATCGTCGTAGTGCTTAGGTGAAGCCCTGCGATAGTAACATCATCAACACCGTCGCCACGCCGTCGTGCTGATGGAACTCTCCCTCGACTCTCTACTGGATCAAGGGCTTGAGGGACATCATCCTGTTGAACGTGTGTTGAACACGGAGGTGTCGTGCGTTCGGTACTTGGATCGGCTGGATCGTGAAGACGTTCGACTACATCAACCGTGTTACTAAATGCTTCCGCTTTCGGTCTACGAGGGTACGTGGACACACTCTTCCGTATCGTTGCTATGCATCTCCTAGATAGATCTTGCACGATCATAGGAAAATTTTGAATTACTATGTTCCCCAATAGTGGCGTCCGAGCCAGGTCTATGCGTAGATGTTTTATTCACGAGTAGAACACAAATAGTTGTGGGTGATAATAGTCATACTGCTTACCACCAATGTCTTACTTTGACTCGGCAGTATTGTTGGATGAAGTGGCCCGGACCGACATTACATGACCGCGTTCATGAGACTGGTTCTACCGACGTGCTTTTGCACATAGGTGGCTGGCGGGTGTCTGTTTCTCCAACTTTAGTTGAATCGATTTTGACTACGGCTGGTCCTTGTTGAAGGATAAAACATCACACTTGACGAAAAATCGTTGTGGTTTTGATGCATAGGTAAGAGCGGTTCTTGCTAGAAGCCCGTAGCAGCCACGTAAAACTTGCAACAACAAAGTAGAGGACGTCTAACTTGTTTTTGCAGGGCTTGTTCTGATGTGATATGGTCAAGGCATGATGTGATATAAATTGTTGTATGAGATGATCATATTTAGTAACAAAGTTATTGGCAACTGGCGGAGCCATATGGTTGTCGCTTTATTGTATGAAATGCAATCGCCATGTAATTGCTCTACTTTATCACTAAGCGGTAGCGATAGTTGTAGTAGCAATAGTTGGCGAGACGACAATGATGCTACAATGGAGATCAAGGTGTCAAGCCGGTGATGATGGAGATCATGATGATGCTTTGGTGATGGAGATCATGACGATGCTTCCGTGATGGATGGAGATCATGAGCACAAGATGATGATGGCCATATAATGTCACATATTTTGATTACATGTGATGTTTATCTTTTATGCATCTTATTTTTCTTAGTATGGCAGTAGCATTATAAGATGATCCCTTACTAAATTTCAAGGTATAAGTGTTCTCCCTGAGTATGCACCGTTGCTACAGTTCATCGTGCCGAGACACCATGTGATGATCGGGTGTGATAAGCTCTACGTTCACATACAACAGGTGCAAGCCAGTTTTGCACGTGCAGAATACTCGGGTTAAACTTGACGAGCCTAGCATATGCAGATATGGCCTTGGAACACTGAGACCGAAAGGTCGAACGTGAATCATATAGTAGATATGATCAACATAGTGATGTTCACCATTGAAAACTACTCCATCTCACGTGATGATCGAACATGGTTTAGTTGATTTGGATCACGTGATCGTTTAGACGACTAGAGGGATGCCTATCTAAGTGGGAGTTCTCAAGTAATATGATTAATTGAACTTTAATTTATCATGAACTTAGTCCTAATAGTTTTTGCAAGTCTATGTTGTTGTAGATCAATGGACCGTGTTACCGTTCCTTTAAATTTTAATGCGTTCCTAGAGAAAGCTAAGTTGAAATATGATGGTAGCAATTACACGGACTGGGTTCGTAACTTGAGGATTATCCTCATTGCTTTATGTCCTGGAAGCACCGCTAGGTGAAAGGCCTGCTGCAGACGCAACTGCGGACATTTTAAACGTCCGGCAAAGCAAAGCTGATGACTACTCGATAGTTCAATGCGCCATGCTTTACGGCTTAGAATCGGGACTTCAAAGACGTTTTGAACGTCATGGAGCATATGAGATGTTCCAAGAGTTGAAGTTAATATTTCAAGCAAATGCCTGAGTTGAGAGATATGAAGTCTCCAAAAAGTTCTATAGCTGCAAAATGGAGGAGAATGGTTATGTCAGTGAACACATACTCAGAATGTCTGGGTACCATAACCACTTGACTCGGCTGGGAGTTAATCTTCCTGATGATAGTGTCATTGACAGAGTTCTTCAATCACTGTCACCAAGCTATAAAGGCTTCGTCATGAACTATAATATGCAAGGGATGACGAAAATGATTCCCGAGCTCTTCGCAATACTAAAGGCTGCGGAGGTAGAAATCAATAAGGAGCATCAAGTGTTGATGGTCAACAAGACCACTAGTTTCAAGAACAAGGGCAAAGGGAAGAAGGGGAACTTCAAGAAGAACGGAAAGTAAGTTGCTGCTCCACGGAAGAAGGCCAAGTCTGGACCTAAGCCTGAAACTGAGTGCTTCTACTACAAAGGGACTGGTCACTTGAAGCGGAACTGCCCCAAGTATTTGGCGAATAAGAAGGATGGCAAAGTGAAAGGTATATTTGATATACATATTATTGATGTGTACCTTACTAATGCTCGTAGTAGCGCCCAGGTATTTGATACTGGTTCTATTGCTCATATTTGCAACTCGAAACATGGGCTACTAATTAAACGAAGATTGGCTAAGGATGAGGTGATGATGCGTGTCAGAAATGGTTCCAAGGTCGATGTGATCGCCATCGGCATGCTACCTCTACATCTACCTTCGTGATTAGTTTTAGACCTGAATAATTGTTATGTGGTGCCAACGTTGAGCATGAACATTATATCTGGATCTTGTTTGATGCGATACGGTTATTCATTTAAATCAGAGAATAATGTTTGTTCTATTTATATGAGTAATATCTTTTATGGTCATTGCTACGTCTTGAGCTTGCGTTGGTTTTCCTTGAAGAGGAAAGGGTGATGCAGGAATAGTAGCGTAAGTATTTCCCTCATTTTTTGAGAACCAAGGTATCAATCCAGTAGGAGGCTCCTCAAAAGTCCCACGCACCTACACAAACAAACAAAGAACTCGCAACCAACGCAATAAAGGGGTTGTCAATCCCTTTACGGCCACTTGCGAAAGAGAGATCTGATAGAGATAGTATGATAAGATAAATATATTTTTGGTATTTTTTTAATATAGATGCAAAAAGTAAAGATGCAAATAAAAGTAGATTGAAAGCTTATATGATAAAAGATAGACCCGGGGGTCATAGGTTTCACTAGTGGCTTCTCTCAAGATAGCATAAGTATTACGGTGGGTGAACAAATTACTGTCGAGCAATTGATAGAAAAGCGAATAATTATGAGATTATCTAGGCATGATCATGTATATAGGCATCACGTCCGCGACAAGTAGACCGACTCCTGCCCGCATCTACTAATATTACTCCACACATCGACCGCTATCCAGCATGCATCTAGAGTATTAAGTTCATAAGAACAGAGTAATGCATTAAGAAAGATGACATGATGTAGAGGGATAAACTCAAGCAATATGATATAAACTCCATTTTTTTATCCTTGATGGCAAAAATAAAATACGTGCCTTGCAACCCTTTCTGTCACTGGGTAAGGACACCGCAAGATTGAACCCAAAGCTAAGCACTTCTCCCATGGCAAGAAAGATCAATCTAGTAGGCCAAACCAAACTGATAATTAGAAGAGACTTGCAAAGATAACTCAATCATACATAAAAGAATTTAGAAGAGATTCAAATATTTCTCATAGATAAACTTGATCATAAACCCACTATTCATCGGATCTCGACAAACGCACCGCAAAAAGAGTTACATCAAATAGATCTCCACAAGAGAGGGGGAGAACATTGTATTGAGATCCAAAAAGAGAGAAGAAGCCATCTAGCTAATAACTATGTGTAATGCCCCGGATTCGATGCGCCAGGTGTCTGCCAGTTATTCGCCGTCGTTGCCGTTTTCTTTGCTTGCGTGTTGCATTTTGCCATGTCATCATCTGCATTTCATCTGCACGGTTTTCAAAACTTGCATCCGTCCGGGTTCCGTCGTTTCTCTCCGTTGTCCGTTCGGAGTCCAGACCACACATGCACGCGCCCGCGGCACCTCCGAAATATTATTTTATAAGTGGCATAAAAATGTTCTCAGAATGGGATGAGAGTTGGCGTGCGGTCTTATTATAGTGTAGGTAGACCGCCTGTCAAGTTTCATCGCATTGAGAGCTCGTTTGATAGCCCAACCATCATTCATAGCGGCACCGTTGCCGGTTTATTCGTCGGACGTTTTTGGTCTCCGGAAACTGCCGCCGGGTTGCTCTGCTTCTCTCTCTTCTTAGCCCGAGGCATTCTACACAGCCCGCCTACAGCCTGCCAACCCCTCTCCTAGACTCCCTCCGCTCCGAACCATTGGATCGAGATCCGATGTCCGAAAACGGAGCAGAAAACCCCTAACCCTAGACCCCTGCCTATTTAAGAAGCCCCCCTTGCCATTTTCGGGGGCCCCTAGCCTTCCCCTACCCTCAGCCGCCGCATCCCCCTCGATAACCGCGCCACCAGCCAGATCCATCCACCTCCTCCTCGTTTTCCGGCGCCCTCCACCTCCATCGCGACACTTGGCGCACCCCGATTGGTCCAACCACCACCAGCCGTCGCTAGCGGCCACTCCTAGGCCTCCACGTCGCCCTCAGCCTCCTCCCCGCTGCCGCGGGCCCTATGAAGCCCATCCGCGGCCCGCCTAGGGCCGATCTGGGCCCGAGGCGCCCGCACCGTGCCGCCGCCCACCCTGGCGCTCACCTCCTTCCCGATCTCCAGTGCTCCGCCGCCGCTCCGTACGCCCGCGACCTCCCCGCCGGTCAGAGCTCGCCGGAGACAAACCCCGCATTGCCGGAGTTCGCCGAGCCCCGTCTAGGCAGTGCCCCGCGCCTCCTCCTCTATTTTTCTCCCGTGCTCTTCCTCTCCCCTAAGCCATGCGCCGCCGCCATTTTGCAGGAGCCGCCGTCGAGCTTGTTGCCGGCCACCTCGGCCTCGCCCATCGCCGGATCCGAGCTCCCCACGCTCAGAATCGCTCGTCCCCGACCGGATCCGCGCCCCCGGCTCCCTCCCGCGCCTCGCCGGACCTCCTCCCCTTGCTGGAGTGGCCCTCGTCGCCGTTTCCCGGCCGAGCTGCGCCGCCCGCTCGTGCCTCGTGCGTCGTCGCCCCGTGGGCCCCGCGACCTTCCACGGCCCAGATCCGGCCTCCTCAAGGCCCAGCCCCCCAGGCCCAACTGCTCCACCGGCCTGCCTCCAGCCTCCACGCCGACCTGGGCTCGGCCCACTAGGTGAGCAGGACACCTATTCCCCGCCCGTGCGTGATTTAGCTATCCCGCGCGCATTCCTGTTTTTTTTCCAGAAATCTGCGAAGTCATGAGATTACTGCATTCTGGTGCATACTTTGACCTGTTGTATCTCTATGCATGTAGCTCCATTTTGTGCGCGTAATATGTCAAATTGTTCGTCTCAACGAGTACTTCATTTCATTCCATTGCATCATGTTCATTTGAGCTCATCTTGATGCCTGAATCTTCGTTGCAAGAGTGCTATATGATGTTGTCTGCTGTGTGTTAACAGAACATGCTCATTTGTCATTTTTGCCATGTTTGATGTGCGCATCTTATGAGGCTGATGTCTACATGTGTTTTGAACTATGTCATGCCATATTTATAGTGGTGTATGCCATGTATTTTTTGTGATCAATGTGGTGACTAGCAAAAGCATGCAAACTAGGCTTCGTGATGTTGCTGATTTTAGTCCCTGTTCTGCTGTTATTTTGATGCCATGTAAACATGATGCTACAGAGAGATCCATGCATATTTTGAGATACTTTAGTAAGGATGTTTTGAACATATGATTTTTCTCTATCCATTCATGCCCCTGGTTGCAATTATGGAGTAGTCTAGCATGTCTTTTTCGTGCTCTACTTTTGCTACAAAATGTTTCCTGGCAGATTGTGTACATATTCAATTTTGCCAAGGTTGTTGTAGTTGATCCTTGCATACTATGATCTTGTTCTTGCCTTGGTTTGTTTCATAAACATGTTTTCTTGCTGATGCTATGCTTATCTTGTCATGCAAGGACTTGTGGTGAGCAAATCAAGCTTGTTAAGTAGTGTACTTGCTACTACTGTTTTGCTAGGCTGAATCTGTTATTTCGTGATGCTATGTAAACCTGCTGCTACAAGTCATTCTATGCATAATATGGAGATGTTCACTAAGGGTGTTTTGTTCTACATGTTATGCTCTATCCACCCATGCCCCTGGTTGCATTTATAGCTTGCTGTAGATTGTTGTAATCTTGCTCTCAAATTGCTAAATAATGTTGCTGTCAGCCTGTTAACATCAAGTTCAGTTGTTGCCATGATTGTTCTTAGTGTTCCATGTACCCTATGAACTTGCTCTTGCCATGCTTAGCTTCATAATCATGTCTTCTTACTGTTTGTTGCCTTGCCATGCCATTTATTGCTCTGTGGTGAGTGGTACAAGCTCACCAACATGCCTACTTGTTGTTGTTCCTGCCATGTATGAATCTGTTAACGAAACTTGCTATGTTTACGTGGGTGCCATCATATTTTCTGATCCTTTTTTGGCTCATGGTCAGTAAAGGACTTTTGTTCTATGGGATTAGTAGGTTCATGCCATGCCTTTGTTTGCCATGATAAGTTCCTGTAACATGTTGTTTGATAGCTCTAAACATTGCAACCTGATGTTATTTTCTGCAAAGTCTGAACTGTTATTATTTGCAATCTTGCCATGTGTTTTGAAGCATGGTCTAGTGATTTCTGGAGGTAGCTCAGTGTACATGTTTTGTTATGCTTTACCTGTACATCATGCCCATGTCTTTTGTTTTCATTTTGAGATGTTGTAGCTTATTGTTTTGGTGCTTGCAATATGCCTAGTTGCTGTTTTGGACAAATTGTTGCTATAACTTGTATAGTGTGTGTGTTGAACCGTTGCTCCGTTTTGAGTGTGCTATATATGAAACTTGCTTGATTTTGTATGTAGTTTCATATTATCATGTTGCATCCTTGTTTTGAGGTGTTTTTTTTGATGTTTGTATGCATTTTGCATCAATGTCATGTTTAACTTGTTTTGCTCATATCTTCTAGGCCGTAGCTCCGAACTAAATGAACTTTATATGTAACTTGACTAGAATCTCGTGTAGATCATCTTGGTGCATCTTAACTTGCTGTTTAACAACTTGAACATAAGGTTTATTCAGATCTGGATCAACTTCTAAATTTGCATATGAGGACTTACCGGAATTGTTATATGTTGTTCCCGGCCTCATTTAAACTTGCCTCGATGTGTTGCTCTTGTTTGCATCATCTCTTGCCGTGAGTAGCTTCATGTAGCCTTGTCATGCATCATGCTTGTTGTGCACCATGCCTTGTATATGTGTGGTTTGCTTACCGTGTTGTGTGCTTCTTCTCGATAGTTCCTGTTTCGTTGTGATCGTGAGGATTCGTTCGTCTACGCTTGGTTCGGCTTCATCCGTTCGTCTTCTTCTTGGACTCGTTCTTCTTCCTTGTGGGATTTCAGGGAAGATGACCGCTACCCTGGATGTCACTACTATCATTGCTATGCTAGTTGCTTCGTTCTATCGCTATGCTGCGTTGCCTATTTTTTTTGCTCATCAAGCCTCCCAAATTGCCATGAACCTCTAACCTTTGACACCTTTCCCAGCAAACCGTTGCTTGGCTATGTTACCGCTTTACTCAGCCCCTCTTATAGTGTTGCTAGTTGCAGGTGAAGTTGAAGATTGCTCCATGGTGGACAGGATTATGTTGGGATATCACAATATCTCTTATATTATTAATGCATCTATATACTTGGTAAAGGGTGGAAGACTCGGCCTTATGCCTGGTGTTTTGTTCCACTCTTGCCGCCCTAGTTTCCGTCATACCGGTGTTATGTTCCCGGATTTTGCGTTCCTTACGCGGTTGGGTGATTTATGGGACCCCCTTGACAGTTCGCTTTGAATAAAACTCCTCCAGCAAGGCCCAACCTTGGTTTTACCATTTGCCTCACCACCACCTATACCTTTCCCTTGGGTCGGCCAACCCGAGGGTCATCTTTATTTTAGCCCCCCGGGCCAGTGCTTCTCTAAGAGTTGGTCCGAACTGAGCTGCCTGCGGGGCCACCTCGGGGCAACTTGAGGGTTGGTTTTACTCGTAGCTAGTCTCATCCGGTGTTGCCCTGAGAACGAGATATGTGCAGCTCCTATCGGGATTTGTCGGTGCATTGGGCAGCTTTGCTGGTCTTGTTTTACCATTGTCGAAATGTCTTGTAAACCGGATTCCGAGTCTGATCGGGTCTTCCTGGGAGAAGGTATATCCTTCGTTGATCGCGAGAGCTTATCATGGGCTAAGTTGGGACACCCCTGCAGGGTATAATCTTTCGAAAGCCGTGCCTGCAGTTATAGGCAGATGGGAATTTGTTAATGTCCGGTTGTAGATAACTTGACACCAGATACAAATGAAAATGCATCAACCGTGTGTGTAGCCGTGATGGTCTCTTTTCGGCGGAGTCCGGGAAGTGAACACGGTCTTTGGGTTATGTTTGACGTAAGTAGGAGTTCAGGATCACTTCTTGATCATTGCTAGTTTCACGACCGTTCCTTTTGCTCTCTTCTCGCTCTTATTTGCGTATGTTAGCCACCATATATGCTTAGTCGCTGCTGCAACCTCACCACTTTACCCCTTCCTTTCTCATTAAGCTTTGCTAGTCTTGATACCCTTGGTAATGGGATTGCTGAGTCCTCGTGGCTCACAGATTACTACAACAACAGTTGCAGGTACAGGTTATGCGATGATCATGACACGAGAGCGATGCTTGCTTGTGTTGTGTTCTTCTTCTGCTTCTTCTTCGATCAGGGGATAGGTTCCAGGTCGGCAGCCTGGGCTAGCAGGGTGGATGTCGTTTGAGTTTCTGTTTGTGTTTCATCCGTAGTCGGATGATGCTCTAATGTATTGTGATCTTGTATTCGTGTGGCATTGTATGCCTCTTGTATGTATCCCCATCTATTATGTAATGTTGATGTAATGATATCCACCTTGCAAAAGCGTTTCAATATGCGGTTCTATCCTTGGTAGGACCTTCGAGTCTCTTTAGGATAGTATCGCATATTGGTGTGACAAGTTGGTATGAGAGCCTCGACTGACCTTAGGAGCCCCCTTGATTGATCGTGTAGTTTGGCCGCAGTTGAGTCTAGAAAGAAATCTTTTTCGGAGTCTAGTTATATCGGAGAGTAGGATTTCTTTTTACTCCTGAGCCCCTTCGTCGCTCTGGTAAGGAATCTTGACGTAGGTGTTTTGAATTACTCCTCTTCCCCTTCAAATTTTTCCTTAGGATCACGTAGTTGGTTTTCCGATCGTTGTTCCTCAACTCTTTTCATCCGGTGTATTTTTCGTCAAGTTGACTCGAGCCTCTTCATCTTTGAGTTCAATCCTCAGTTGTTTTCTTTTCCCACCCGCCCACCCCTTTTCTTCTCGAAGCCGGAGTTCGTAATCGAGTATCCATCCTACTCGTGCGAAGTCTTTGCTTTCTTTCCTCAATTATTTCAACCGGTGATTTCTCTTTTGTTTGATATTCTTCATCTCTTTTTCTTCTCCGGTGGATTCAATTCAAGTTTTCGGTAGTGAGTATATTCTTTTCCTTGGCTCAAGTGTTTTCCCTACTCGTTCGCCTCTCGCCAGTTTATCCTTCCGAAGTGTTCCAGACATCTCAGGAGATTCGTCTGTGTTCCAATTAATTCGAGGTTGTCACCTCATTCAAATATTTAAATTGTTCTGGTGCATCATCTATCTGTTCAATAATCCTTTTGAACGGTGTTATCTCTTCAGTGGGCCCTAACCCACAGGTCTTTTTCCAGGGTCTTTCCCGACTCTTCTAATTCTCCCGGAGTTATTCTTAAATTCTTTTCAAGTGTGACGTAAGAATGGATCCCATCAGTCGTATGCCTTTTCCAAGATCGATTTCAAATCTTTTCATTGTTGGCTCAACCTCTTTGCTTTTCATTCTTCCAGAGTATCTCAGTAATTTTGGTGGTGTTTCTCGTCGTCATTTGAAGATCGAAGAAGAGTTTTCCTCTAAATCTTTTCGGTTCTCTTGAAGTTTTGTGGTTCTAACTTCATGTTATCCTCTCGAATTATTCCATTCGTCAGATATTCTTTTCTTAACCATCTGGAGTATTTCAGGAGTTGATTTCTGTTTCTTTTCGCCGGAGGCCATCATTCTAGTTATCGTTCTCTATTTATCCCGGTGCTTCGTTCAAGCGTTCCTTAATCAGTTCATGATCTCTTTGTCCTTTGCATCTAAATCCCCTCTAGCATATTTGTTCTTCTAATTCTTCCCGGTGATTCATTCTCTTTCATCAGTCATTTTCTAATTTTAACGGTGGTTCGTTCAAGATTCTTTTTCCTTGATTATCATTTCAATCCATTCGTTCTTTCAATCCTACCGGTGGTTCATGAAGACCTTCTCAAGTCTGCGATATGTCACTTCTCAATCCTTTTCAAGAAGAATAAGTAGTATGCAAAATCCATTGCTTGTCATCAACTTAATTTGATGAAGGATAAGCATACAATAAATCTTATTCTTATTTCATCGTCTAGTAATCCCTTTTCTTAGGAGTTTGTCCTTGATGAATAAATTCTAGTTCCAGGTGCTTTCATCTTTTCTTTCCCGGAGTTCAATTTTCCTCGTCCATTTCGTCGGAACCCCCACTTAAATCACCGCAAGGCTCATCTTATTATTTTCCTTCTTCTATCTCATCATCCTTTTGTCACCGGAGATCTTCATGGTGGTTCTTCATGATTTAATTCATTCTCAAGAGTTCATCAAGATTCTTGTTGGTGGAGTTCAAGTATCTTTTCTTCTCGCGTCTTGAAGTGCAAATAATTCTTCCTTTTCTTTTGAAGTGGAGTTTTGCATTTCTTCGTTCTTCTCAGATATTCAAGCTTTTGGTTGTGGCATAATTTCACCTCAAGTTTTGAGATGTTTTGATAAGTCCACATCAAGCTTATTCTTTCGTTGTTGATTTTCTCAACAACTCCGTTCAACCCTTCCTGCTAAGTTCTTTTCATTAAATTCTTTCAATGCGTCCGGAGGTATTGCGTTGCTTATGTCGTCAAGTGTCATTCCATCGTGTGAAGTTCATGTTCTTTTCCTTCCATTTTCAGCCGGAGTGCTGCCTAAATCCTTTCAGTCTTATTCGTTTCTTATCTCGTTCTAACCGGAGTGGTTTCATAGTCGATCTGATTCCGTGACCTTTAAATTCTCGTCATTCTCGTCGTTCCTCTCTTATTCTTGAGTGCTCTCGATTCTTTGCTTCTTCTCTTGAGTTCTTGTTTCACCTCATCCCTTTTCCCTTCCGTCTCGGTCCTAAGATCTCGGGACGAGATCTCTTGTTAGTGGAGGAGTGTTGTAACGCCCCGAATTCGACGCGCCAGGTGTCTGCCAGTTATTCGCCATCGTTGCCATTTTCTTTGCTTGCGTGTTGCATTTCGCCATGTCATCATCTGCATTTCATCTACATGGTTTTCAAAACTTGCATCCGTTCGGGTTCCGTCGTTTCTCTCTGTTGTCCGTTCGGAGTCCAGACCACACACGCACGCGCCCGCGGCACCTCCGAAATATTATTTTATAAGTGGCATAAAAATGTTCTCGGAATGGGATGAGAGTTGGCGTGTGGTCTTATTATAGTGTAGGTAGACCGCCTGTCAAGTTTCATCGCATTCGGAGCTCGTTTGATAGCCCAACCATCATTCATAGCGGCACCATTGCCGGTTTATTCGTCGGACGTTTTCGGTCTCCGGAAACTGCCGCCGGGTTGCTTTGCTTCTCTCTCTTCTTAGCCCGAGGCATTCTACACAGCCCGCCTGCAGCCTGCCAACCCCTCTCCTAGACTCCCTCCGCTCCGAACTGTTGGATCGAGATCCGATGTCCGAAAATGGAGCAGAAAACCCCTAACCCTAGACCCCTGCCTATTTAAGAAGCCCCCCTTGCCATTTTCGGGTGCCCCTAGCCTTCCCCTACCCTCAGCCGACGCATCCCCCTCGAAAACCGTGCCACCAGCCAGATCCATCCACCTCCTCCTCTTTTTCCGGCGCCCTCCACCTCTATCGCGACACTTGGCGCACCCCGATTGGTCCAGCCACCACCAGCCGTCGCCAGCGGCCACTCCCAGGCCTCCACGTCGCCCTCAGCCTCCTCCCCGCCGCCGCGGGCCCTGTGAAGCCCATCCGCGGCCCGCCCCGGGCCGATCTGGGCCCGAGGCGCCCGTGCCATTCTGCCGCCCGCCCTGGCGCTCGCCTCCTCCCCGACCTCCAGCGCTCCACCGCCGCTCCGTACGCCCGCGACCTCCCCGCCGGTCAGAGCTCGCCGGAGACAAACCCCGCATTGCCGGAGTTCGCCGAGCCCCGTCCAGGCAGTGCCCCGCGCCTCCTCCTCTATTTTTCTCCCGTGCTCTTCCTCTCCCCTAAGCCCAGCGCCGCCGCCATTTTGCAGGAGCCGCCGTCGAGCTCGTTGCCGGCCACCTCGGCCTCGCCCGTTGCCGGATCCGAGCTCCACACGCTCAGATCCGCTCGTCCCCGACCGGATCCGCGCCCCCGGCTCCCTCCCGCGCCTCACCGGACCTCCTCCCCTCACTGGAGTGGCCCTCGTCGCCGTTGCCCGGCCGAGCCGCGCCGCCCGCTCGTGCCTCGTGCGTTGTCGCCCCGTGGGCCCCGCGACCTTCCACGACCCAGATCCGGCCTCCTCAAGGCCCAGCCCCCAGGCCCAACTGCTCCACCGGCCTGCCTCCAGCCTCCACGCTGACCTGGGCTCGGCCCACTAGGTGAGCAGGACACCTATTCCCCGCCCGTGCGTGATTTAGCTATCCCGCGCGCATTCCTGTTTTTTTTTCCAGAAATCTGCTAAGTCGTGAGATTACTGCATTCTGGTGCATACTTTGACCTGCTGTATCTCTGTGCATGTAGCTCCATTTTGTGCGTGTAATATGTCAAATTGTTCGTCTCAACGAGTACTTCATTTCATTCCATTGCATCATGTTCATTTGAGCTCATATTGATGCCTGAATCTTTGTTGCAAGAGTGCTATATGATGTTGTCTGATGTCTGTTAACAGAACATGCTCATTTGTCATTTTTGCCATGTTTGATGTGTGCATCTTATGAGGCTGATGTGTACATGTGTTTTGAACTATGTCATGCCATCTTTACAGTGGTGTATGCCATGTATTTTTTGTGATCAATGTGGTGACTAGCACAAGCATGCAAACTAGGCTTCGTGATGTTGCTGATTTTAGTCCCCGTTCTGCTGTTATTTTGATGCCATGTAAACATGATGCTACAAAGAGATCGATGCATATTTTGAGATACTTCAGTAAGGATGTTTTGAACATATGGTTGTTCTCTATCCATTCATGCCCCTGGTTGCAATTATGGAGTAGTCTAGCATATCTTTTTCGTGCTCTACTTTTGCTACAAAATGTTTCCTGGCAGAATGTGTACATGTTATTCAATTTTGCCAAGGTTGTTGTAGTTGATCCTTGCATGCTATGAACTTGTTCTTGCCTTGGTTTGTTTCATAAACATGTCTTCTTGCTGATTCTATGCTTATCTTGTCATGCAAGGACTTGTGGTGAGCGAATCGAGCTTGTTAAGTAGTGTACTTGCTGTTACTGGTTTGCTAGGTTGAATATGTTATTTCATGATGCTATGTAAACCTGCTGCTACAAGTCATTCTATGCATAATCTGGAGATGTTCACTAAGGGTGTTTTGTTCTACATGTTATGCTCTACATGTTTGTATGCATTTTGCATCAATGCCATGTTTAACTTGTTTTGCTCATATCTTCTAGGCCGTAGGTCCGAACTAAATGAACTTTATATGTAACTTGACTAGAATCTCGTGTAGATCATCTTGGTGCATCTTAACTTGCTGTTTAACAACTTGAACATAAGGTTTATTCAGATCTGGATCAACTTCTAAATTTGCATATGAGGACTTACCGGAATTGTTATATGTTGTTCCCGGCCTCATTTAAACTTGCCTCGATGTGTTGCTCTTGTTTGCATCATCTCTTGCCATGAGTGGCTTCATGTAGCCTTGTCATGCATCATGCTTGTTGTGCACCATGCCTTGTATATGTGTGGTTTGCTTACCGTGTTGTGTGCTTCTTCTCGATAGTTCCTGTTTCGTTGCGATTGTGAGGATTCGTTCGTCTACGCTTGGTTCGGCTTCATCCGTTCGGCTTCTTTTTGGACTCGTTTTTCTTCCTTGCGGGATTTCAGGCAAGATGACCGCTACCCTGGATCTCACTACTATCATTGCTATGCTAGTTGCTTCGTTCTATCGGTATGCTGCGTTGCCTATTTTTTTGCTCATCAAGCCTCCCAAATTGCCATGAACCTCTAACCTTTGACACCTTTCCCAGCAAACTGTTGCTTGGCTATGTTACGCTTTGCTCAGCCCCTCTTATAGCGTTGCTAGTTGCAGGTGAAGTTGAAGATTGCTCCATGGTGGACAGGATTATGTTGGGATATCACAATATCTCTTATATTATTAATGCATCTATATACTTGGTAAAGGGTGGAAGACTCGGCCTTATGCCTGGTGTTTTGTTCCACTCTTGCCGCCCTAGTTTCCGTCATACCGGTGTTATGTTCCCGGATTTTGCGTTCCTTACGCGGTTGGGTGATTTATGGGACCCCCTTGACAGTTCGCTTTGAATAAAACTCCTCCAGCAAGGCCCAACCTTGGTTTTACCATTTGCCTCACCACCACCTATACCTTTCCCTTGGGTCGGCCAACCCGAGGGTCATCTTTATTTTAGCCCCCCGGGCCAGTGCTTCTCTAAGTGTTGGTCCGAACTGAGCTGCCTGCGGGGCCACCTCGGGGTAACTTGAGGGTTGGTTTTACTCATAGCTAGTCTCATCCGGTGTTGCCCTGAGAACGAGATATGTGCAGCTCCTATCAGGATTTGTCGGTGCATCGGGCGGCTTTGCTGGTCTTGTTTTACCATGGTCGAAATGTCTTGTAAACCGGGATTCCGAGTCTGATCGGGTCTTCCTGGGAGAAGGTATATCCTTCGTTGATCGCGAGAGCTTATCATGGACTAAGTTGGGACACCCCTGCAGGGTATAATCTTTTGAAAGCCGTGCCTGCGGTTATAGGCAGATGGGAATTTGTTAATGTCCGGTTGTAGATAACTTGACACCAGATACGAATTAAAACGCATCAACCGTGTGTGTAGCCGTGATGGTCTCTTTTCGGCGGAGTCCGGGAAGTGAACACGGTCTTTGGGTTATGTTTGACGTAAGTAGGAGTTCAGGATCACTTCTTGATCATTGCTAGTTTCACGACCGTTCCTTTTGCTCTCTTCTTGCTCTTATTTGTGTATGTTAGCCACCATATATGCTTAGTCGCTGCTGCAACCTCACCACTTTACCCCTTCCTTTCTCATTAAGCTTTGCTAGTCTTGATACCCATGGTAATGGGATTGCTGAGTCCTTGTGGCTCATAGATTACTACAATAATAGTTGCAGGTACATGTTATGCGATGATCATGACGCGAGAGCGATGCTTGCTTGCGTTGAGTTCTTCTTCTGCTTCTTCTTCGATCAGGGGATAGGTTCCAGGTCGGCAGCCTGGGCTAGCAGGGTGGATGTCGTTTGAGTTTCTGTTTGTGTTTCATCCGTAGTCGGATGATGCTCTAATGTATTGTGATCTTGTATTCGTGTGGCATTGTATGCCTCTTGTATGTATCCCCATCTATTATGTAATGTTGATGTAATGATATCCACCTTGCAAAAGCGTTTCAATATGCGGTTCTATCCTTGGTAGGACCTTCGAGTCTCTTTAGGATAGTATCGCATATTGGTGTGACAAGTTGGTATGAGAGCCTCGACTGACCTTAGGAGCCCCCTTGATTGATCGTGTAGTTTGGCCGCAGTTGAGTCTAGAAAGAAATCTTTTTCGGAGTCTAGTTATATCAGAGAGTAGGATTTGTTTTTACTCCTCAGCCCCTTCGTCGCTCTGGTAAGGAATCTTGACGTAGGTGTTTTGAATTACTCCTCTTCCCCTTCAAATTTTTCCTTAGGATCACGTAGTTGGTTTTCCGATCATTGTTCCTCAGCTCTTTTCATCAGGTGCATTTTTCGTCAAGTTGACTCGAGCCTCTTCATCTTTGAGTTCAATCCTCAGTTGTTTTCTTTTCCCACCCGCCCACCCCTTTTCTTCTTGAAGCCGGAGTCCGTAATCGAGTATCCATCCTACTCGTGCGAAGTCTTTGCTTTCTTTCCTCAATTATTTCAACCGGTGATTTCTCTTTTGTTTGATATTCTTCATCCCTTTTTCTTCTCCGGTGGATTCAATTCAAGTTTTCGGTAGTGAGTATATTCTTTTCCTTGGCTCAAGTGTTTTCCCTACTCGTTCGCCTCTCGCCAGTTTATCCTTCCGAAGTGTTCCAGACATCTCAGGAGATTCGTCTGTGTTCCAATTAATTCAAGGTTGTCACCTCATTCAAATATTTAAATTGTTCCGGTGCATCATCTATCTGTTCAATAATCCTTTTCAACGGTGTTATCTCTTCAGTGGGCCCTAACCCACAGGTCTTTTTCCAGGGTCTTTCCCGACTCTTCTAATTCTCCCGGAGTTATTCTTAAATTCTTTTCAAGTGTGACGTAAGAATGGATCCCATCAGTCGTATGCCTTTTCCAAGATCGATTTCAAATCCTTTCATTGTTGGCTCAACCTCTTTGCTTTTCATTCTTCCCCAGTATCTCAGTAATTTTGGTGGTGTTTCTCGTCGTCATTTGAAGATCGAAGAAGAGTTTTCCTCTAAATCTTTTCGATTCTCTTGAAGTTTCGTGGTTCTAACTTCATGTTATCCTCTCGAATTATTTCATTCGTCAGATATTCTTTTCTTAACCATCCGGAGTATTTCAGGAGTTGATTTCTGTTTCTTTTCGCCGAAGGCCATCATTCCAGTTATCGTTCTCTATTTATCCCGGTGCTTCGTTCAAGTGTTCCTTAATCAGTTCATGATCTCTTTGTCCTTTGCATCTAAATCCCCTCTAGCATATTTGTTCTTCTAATTCTCCCCGGTGATTCATTCTCTTTCATCAGTCATTTTCTAATTTTAACGATGGTTCGTTGAAGATTCTTTTTCCTTGATTATCATTTCAATCCATTCGTTCTTTCAATCCTACCGGTGGTTCATGAAGACCTTCTCAAGTCTGCGATATGTCACTTCTCAATCCTTTTCAAGAAGAATAAGTAGTATGCAAAATCCATTGCTTGTCATCAACTTAATTTGATGAAGGATAAGCATACAATAAATCTTATTCTTATTTCATCGTCTAGTAATCCCTTTTCTTAGGAGTTTGTCCTTGATGAATAAATTCTAGTTCCAGGTGCTTTCATCTTTTCTTTCCCGGAGTTCAATTTTCCTCGTCCATTTCGTCGGAACCCCCACTTAAATCACCGCAAGGCTCATCTTATTATTTTCCTTCTTCTATCTCATCATCCTTTTGTCACCGGAGATCTTCATGGTGGTTCTTCATGATTTAATTCATTCTCAAGAGTTCATCATGATTCTTGTTGGTGGAGTTCAAGTATCTTTTCTTCTCGCGTCTTGAAGTGCAAATAGTTCTTCCTTTTCTTTTGAAGTGGAGTTTTGCATTTCTTCGTTCTTCTCAGATATTCAAGCTTTTGGTTGTGGCATAATTTCACCTCAAGTTTTGAGATGTTTTGATAAGTCCACATCAAGCTTATTCTTTCGTTGTTGATTTTCTCAACAACTCCGTTCAACCCTTCCTGCTAAGTTCTTTTCATTAAATTATTTCAATGCGTCCGGAGGTATTGCGTTGTTTATGTCGTCAAGTGTCATTCCATCGTGTGAAGTTCATGTTCTTTTCCTTCCATTTTCAGCTGGAGTGCTGCCTAAATCCTTTCAGTCTTATTCGTTTCTTATCTTGTTCTAACCGGAGTGGTTTCATAGTCGATCTGATTTCGTGACCTTTAAATTCTCGTCATTCTCGTCGTTCCTCTCTTATTCTCGAGTGCTCTCGATTCTTTGCTTCTTCTCTTGAGTTCTTGTTTCACCTCATCCCTTTTCCCTTCCGTCTCGGTCCTAAGATCTCGGGACGAGATCTCTTGTTAGTGGTGGAGTGTTGTAATGCCCCGGATTCGACGCGCCAGGTGTCTGCCAGTTATTCGCCGTCGTTGCCATTTTCTTTGCTTGCGTGTTGCATTTTGCCATGTCATCATCTGCATTTCATCTGCATGGTTTTCAAAACTTGCATCCGTTCGGGTTCCGTCGTTTCTCTCTGTTGTCCGTTCGGAGTCCAGACCACACACGCACGCGCCCGCGGCACCTCCAAAATATTATTTTATAAGTGGCATAAAAATGTTCTCGGAATGGGATGAGAGTTGGCGTGTGGTCTTATTATAGTGTAGGTAGACCGCCTGTCAAGTTTCGTCGCATTCGGAGCTCGTTTGATAGCCCAACCATCATTCATAGCGGCACCGTTGCCGGTTTATTCGTCGGACGTTTTCGGTCTCCGGAAACTGACGCCGGGTTGCTCTGCTTCTCTCTCTTCTTAGCCCGAGGCATTCTACACAGCCCGCCTGCAGCCTGCCAACCCCTCTTGTAGACTCCCTCCGCTCCGAACTGTTGGATCGAGATCCGATGTCCGAAAACGGAGCAGAAAACCCCTAACCCTAGACCCCTGCCTATTTAAGAAGCCCCCCTTGCCATTTCGGGTGCCCCTAGCCTTCCCCTACCCTCAGCTGCCGCATCCCCCACGAAAACCGTGCCACCAGCCAGATCCATCCACCTCCTCCTTGTTTTCCGGTGCCCTCCACCACCATCGCGACATTTGGCGCACCCCGATTGGTCCAGCCACCACCAACCATCGCCAGCGGCCACTCCCAGGCCTCCACGTCGCCCTCAGCCTCCTCCCCGCCGCCGCGGGCCCTGTGAAGCCCATCCGCAGCCCGCCCCGGGCCGATCTAGGCCCGAGGTGCCCGCGCCGCGCCACCGCCCGCCCTGGCGCTCGCCTCCTCCCCGACCTCCAGCGCTCCGCCGCCGCTCCGTACGCCCGCGACCTCCCCGCCGGTCAAAGCTCGCCGGAGACAAACCCCGCATTGCCGGAGTTTGCCGAGCCCCGTCCAGGCAGTGCCCCGCGCCTCCTCCTCTATTTTTCTCCCGTGCTCTTCCTCTCCCCTAAGCCCTGCGTCGCCGCCATTTTGCAGGAGCCGCCGTCGAGCTCGTTGCCGGCCACCTCGGCCTCGCCCGTCGCCGGATCGAGCTCCCCACGCTCAGATCCGCTCGTCCCCGACCGGATCCGCGCCCCCGGCTCCCTCCCGCGCCTCGTCGGACCTCCTCCCCTCGCTGGAGTGGCCCTCGTCGCCGTTGCCTGGCCGAGCCGCGCCGCCCGCTCGTGCCTCGTGCGTCGTCGCCCCCTGGGCCCCGCGACCTTCCACGGCCCAGATCCGGCCTCCTCAAGGCCCAGCCCCCAGGCCCAACTGCTCCACCGGCCTGCCTCCAGCCTCCACGCCGACCTGGGCTCAGCCCACTAGGTGAGCAGGACACCTATTCCCCGCCCGTGCGTGATTCATTCCTGTTTTTTTTCAGAAATCTGCTAAGTTATGAGATTACTGCATTCTGGTGGATAGTTTGACCTGCTGTATCTCTGTGCATGTAGCTCCATTTTGTGCGTGTAATATGTCAAATTGTTCGTATCAACGAGTACTTCATTTCATTCCATTGCATCATGTTCATTTGAGCTCATATTGATGCCTGAATCTTTGTCGCAAGAGTGCTATATGATGTTGTCTACTGTCTGTTAACAGAACATGCTCATTTGTCATTTTTGCCATGTTTGATGTGTGCATCTTATGAGGCTGATGTCTACATGTGTTTTGAACTATGTCATGCCATCTTTACAGTGGTGTATGCCATGTATTTTTTATGATCAATGTGGTGACTAGCACAAGTATGCAAACTAGGCTTCGTGATGTTGCTGATTTTAGTCCCTGGTCTGCTGTTATTTTGATGCCATGTAAACATGATGCTACAGAGAGATCCATGCATATTTTGAAATACTTCAGTAAGGATGTTTTGAACATATGGTTGTTCTCTATCCATTCATGCCCCTGGTTGCAATTATGGAGTAGTCTAGCATGTCTTTTTCGTGATCTACTTTTGCTACAAAATATTTCCTGGCAGATTGTGCACATGTTATTCAATTTTGCCAAGGTTGTTGTAGTTGATCCTTGCATGCTATGAACTTGTTCTTGCCTTGGTTTGTTTCATAAACATGTATTCTTGCTGATTCTATGCTTATCTTGTCATGCAAGGACTTGTGGTGAGCGAATCGAGCTTGTTAAGTAGTGTACTTGTTGTTACTGTTTTGCTAGGCTGAATCTGTTATTTCGTGATGCTATGTAAACCTGCTGCTACAAGTCATTCTATGCATAATCTGGAGATGTTCACTAAGGGTGTTTTGTTCTACATGTTATGATCTATCCACCGATGCCCCTGGTTGCATTTATAACTTGCTGTAGATTGTTGTAATCTTGCTCTCAAATTGCTAAATAATGTTGCTGTCAGCCTGTTAACATTAAGTTCAGTTGTTGCCATGATTGTTGTTAGTGTTCCATGTACCCTATGAACTTGCTCTTGCCATGCTTAGCTTCATAATCATGTCTTCTTACCGTTTGTTGCCTTGCCATGCCATTTATTGCTCTATGGTGAGTGGTACAAGCTCACCAACATGCCTACTTGTTGTTGTTCCTGCCATGTATGAATCTGTTAACGAAACTTGCTATGTTTAAATGGGTGCCATCATATTTTCTGATCCTTTTTTGGCTCATGGTCAGTAAAGGACTTTTGTTCTATGGGATTAGTAGGTTCATGCCATGCCTTTGTTTGCCATGATAAGTTCCTGTAACATGTTGTTTGATAGCTCTAAACATTGCAACCTGATGTTATTTTCTGCAAAGTCTGAACTGTTATTATTTGCAATCTTGCCATGTGTTTTGGAGCATGGTCTAGTGATTTCTGGAGATAGCTCAGTGTACATGTTTTGTTATGCTTTACCTGTACATCATGCCCATGTCTTTTGTTTTCATTTTGAGATGCTGTAGCTTATTGTTTTGATGCTTGCAATATGCCTAGTTGCTGTTTTGGACAGATTGTTGCTATAACTTGTATAGTGTGTGTGTTGAACCGTTGCTCCATTTTGAGTGTGCTATATATGAAACTTGCTTGATTTTGCATGTAGTTTCATATTATCATGTTGCATCCTTTTTTTGAGGTGTTTGTTTGATGTTTGTATGCATTTTGCATCAATGTCATGTTTAACTTGTTTTGCTCATATCTTCTAGGCCGTAGCTCCGAACTAAATGAACTTTATATGTAACTTGACTAGAATCTCGTGTAGATCATCTTGGTGCATCTTAACTTGCTGTTTAACAACTTGAACATAAGGTTTATTAAGATCTGGATCAACTTCTAAATTTGCATATGAGGACTTACCGGAATTGTTATATGTTGTTCCCGGCCTCATTTAAACTTGCCTCGATGTGTTGCTCTTGTTTGCATCATCTCTTGCCATGAGTAGCTTCATGTAGCCTTGTCATGCATCATGCTTGTTGTGCACCATGCCTTGTATATGTGTGGTTTGCTTACCGTGTTATGTGCTTCTTCTCGATAGTTCCTGTTTCGTTGCGATCGTGAGGATTCGTTCGTCTACGCTTGGTTCGGCTTCATCCGTTCGTCTTCTTCTTGGACTCGTTCTTCTTCCTTGCGGGATTTCAGGCAAGATGACCGCTACCCTGGATCTCACTACTATCATTGCTATGCTAGTTGCTTCGTTCTATCGCTATGCTGCGTTGCCTATTTTTTGCTCATCAAGCCTCCCAAATTGCCATGAACCTCTAACCTTTGACACCTTTCCCAGCAAACCGTTGCTTGGCTATGTTACGCTTTGCTCAGCCCCTCTTATAGCGTTGCTAGTTGCAGGTGAAGTTGAAGATTGCTCCATGGTGGACAGGATTATGTTGGGATATCACAATATCTCTTATATTATTAATGCATCTATATACTTGGTAAAGGGTGGAAGACTCGGCCTTATGCCTGGTGTTTTGTTCCACTCTTGCCGCCCTAGTTTCCGTCATACCGGTGTTATGTTCCCGGATTTTGCGTTCCTTACGCGGTTGGGTGATTTATGGGACCCCCTTGATAGTTCGCTTTGAATAAAACTCCTCCAGCAAGGCCCAACCTTGGTTTTACCATTTGCCTCGCCACCACCTATACCTTTTCCTTGGGTGGGCCAACCCGATGGTCATCTTTATTTTAGCCCCCCCGGGCCAGTGCTTCTCTAAGTGTTGGTTCGAACTGAGCTGCTTGCGGGGCCACCTCGGGGCAACTTGAGGGTTGGTTTTACTCGTAGCTAGTCTCATCCGGTGTTGCCCTGAGAACGAGATATGTGCAGCTCCTATCGGGATTTGTCGGTGCATCGGGCGGCTTTGCTGGTCTTGTTTTACCATTGTCGAAATGTCTTGTAAACCGGATTCCGAGTCTGATCGGGTCTTCCTGGGAGAAGGTATATCCTTCGTTGATCGCGAGAGCTTATCATGGGCTAAGTTGGGACACCCCTGCAGGGTATAATCTTTTGAAAGCCGTGCCTGCGGTTATAGGTAGATGGGAATTTGTTAATGTCCGATTGTAGATAACTTGACACCAGATACGAATTAAAACGCATCAACCGTGTGTGTAGCCGTGATGGTCTCTTTTCGGCGGAGTCCGGGAAGTGAACACGGTCTTTGGGTTATGTTTGACGTAAGTAGGAGTTCATGATCACTTCTTGATCATTGCTAGTTTCACGACCATTCCTTTTGCTCTCTTCTCGCTCTTATTTGCATATGTTAGCCACCATATATGCTTAGTCGCTGCTGCAACCTCACCACTTTACCCCTTCCTTTCTCATTAAGCTTTGCTAGTCTTGTGATGTTGTATTCGTGTGGTATTGTATGCCTCTTGTATGTATCCCCATCTATTATGTAATGTTGATGTAATGATATCCACCTTGCAAAAGCGTTTCAATATGCAGTTCTATCCTT
Organism: Triticum aestivum; assembly: GCF_018294505.1. NCBI lineage: Eukaryota > Viridiplantae > Streptophyta > Magnoliopsida > Poales > Poaceae > Triticum > Triticum aestivum. Next base: position 431,041,587 of record NC_057798.1, on the reverse strand, counting down.
GGTGGGACCTTCGAGTCTCTTTAGGATAGTATCACATATTGGGCGTGACACTATGGACCTGAAGGTCTGTGGTAAACTACTCACAACTCATCGGAGGGGCTATGGTGTTGATGTAGAAGCCCTCCGTGGTCGATTCCCCCTCCGGCGGAGCGCCGACGAAGGCTCCAAGATGGGATCTCGCGGATACAGAAGGTTACAGCGGTGGAAATTGTTTTTCATTGGCTCCCTGGATGTTTTCGGGGGTACATAGGTATATATAGGAGGAAGAAGTAGGTCAGTGGCCCGAGGGGCCCACGAGAGAGGGGGGCGCCTGTGGGGCCTAGGAGACAGGGGCGCGCCCAGGAGGGGTGGGCGCGCCCTCCTTTCTCCTGGCCGCCTCGTTCGCTGCTTGACTTGCACTCCAAGTTCTCCGGATCACGTTCGTTCCAAAAATCATGCTCCCGAAGGTTTCATTCCGTTTGGACTTCGTTTGATATTCCTTTTCTTTGAAATACTAAAATAGGCAAAAAAACAGCAATACGGGCTGGGCCTCCAGTAAGTAGGTTAGTCCCAAAAATGATATAAATGTGTAAAATAAAGCCCATAAACATCCAAGAGGGGTAATATAATAGCATGGAGCAATCAAAAATTATAGATACGTTGGAGACGTATCAAGCATCCCCAAGCTTAATTCCTGCTCGTCCCCGAGTAGGTAAATGATAAAAACGGAATTTTTGATGTGGAATGCTACCTAGCATAATTCTCAATGTAATTTTCTTTATTATGGCATGAATGTTCAGGTCCAAATGATTCAAAATAAAAGTTCATATTGATAAAAGAAATAGTAATACTTCAAGCATACTAATCAAAGCAATCATGTCTTCTCAAAATAACATGGCTAAAGAAAGTTCATCCCTACAAAATCATATAGTTAGTCTATGCTTCATTTTCGTCACACAAAGATGTTCCCAAATTCTACACCCCTGATGACAAGCCAAGCAATTGTTTCGTACTCAAATAATCTCAAACTTTTTCAACCTTCACGCAATACATGAGCGTGAGCATGGATATAGCACTATGGGTGGAATAGAATATGATGATAGGGATTGTGTGGAGATGACAAAAAGGGAGAAATTCTCACATTGACGAGGATAATCAACGGGCTATGGAGATGCCCATCAATTGATGTCAACATGAGGAGTAGGGATTGCCATGCAACGGATGCACTAGAGCTATAAATGAATGTTCAACAAAAGAAAACTAGTGGGTGTGCATCCAACTTGCTTGCTCACGAAGACCTAGGGCATTTGAGGAAGCCCATCGTAGGAATATACAAGCCAAGTTATATAATGAAAAATTCCCACTAGTATATGAAAGTGACAACATATGAGACTCACTATATGAAAAACATGGTGCTACTTTGAAGCACAAGATATGAGACTCACTACATGAAGGACAAGGTGCTACTTTGAAGCACAAGTGTGGAAAAAGAGATAGTAACATTGCCCCTTTTATTTATTTTCTTTATTTTCTTTTTTCTTTTTTTCTTTTTTTCTTTGGCTTTTTTTTTCTTTTGGCCTTTCTTTTTTTTTCTTTTTTTTGGGCAATGCTCTAATAATGATGATCATCACACTTTCATTGATTACAACATATGAATTACAACTCGAAACTAGAACAAGATATGACTCTATATGAATGCCTCCGGCGGTGTACCGGGATGGTGTAATGAATCAAGAGTGACATGTATGAAAAATTATGCATGGTGGCTTTGCCACAAATATGATGTCAACTACATGATCATGCAATGGCAATATGACAAAAGTAAAGTATGTCATGATGATGATGAATGGAACGGTGGAAAGTTGCATGGCAATATCTCGGAATGGCTATGGAAATGCCATAATAGGTAGGTATGGTGGCTGTTTTGAGGAAGATATAAGGAGTTTTATGTGTGATAGAGCATATCATATCACGGGGTTTGGATGCACCGGCGAAGTTTGCACCAACTCTCAAGGTGAGAAAGGGCAATGCACGGTACTGAAGAGGCTAGCAATGATGAAAAGGTAAAAGTGCGTAATCCATGGACTCAAAATTAGTCAAAAGAACTCGTATACTTATTGCAAAAATTTAGAAGTCATCAAAAATCAAGCACTACGCGCATGCTCCTAGAGGTATAGATTGGTAGGAAAAGACCATCGCTCCTCCCCGACCGCCACTCATAAGGATGCACAAGCCAGGTACACTTCATGTCTCAAATTTGTTACACAACTTTAACCATACATGCATGCTATGGGACTTGCTAACTTCAACACAAGCATTCTTTAAATTCATAACCACCAAACTAGCATGACTTTAATATCACTACCTCCATATCTCAAAACAATTACAAGTATCAAATTGATCATAACATCCAATTCACTTCCTATGATAGTTTTTATTATACCCAACTTGGATGCCTACCATTCCAGGACCAATTTTATAACCATAGCAAATACCATGTTGTTCTAAAAGACTCTCAAAATAATATAAGTGAAGCATGAGAGACTAGCAATTTCTACAAAATTAAGCCACCGCCATGCTCTACAAGATATAAGTGAAGCACTAGAGCAAAAACTATCAAGCTCAAAAGATATAAGTGAAGCACATAGCATATTCTAGCAAATTCAATCAAGTAGGCTTCTCACAAAAGGTGTGTACAGCAAGGATGATTGTGGTAATCTAAAAAGCAAAGACTAATATAATACACGACGCTCCAAGCAAAACACATATCATGTGGCGAATAAAAATATAGCTCCAAGTAAAGTTACCAATGAACGAAGGCGAAAGAGGGGATGCCTTCCCGGGGCATCCCCAAGCTTAGGATTTTGGCTATCCTTGAATATCTTGGGGTTCCATGGGCATCCCCAAGCTTAGGCTCTTGCCACTCCTTATTCCATAGTCCATCAAATCTTTACCCAAAACCTGAAAACTTCACAACACAAAACTCAACAGGAAATCTTATAAGCTCCGTTAGTGAAAGAAAACAAAACTACCACATAAGGTACTGTAATGAACTCATTATTTATTTATTTTGGTGTTAAACCTACTGTATTCCAAGTTATCTATGGTTTATAAACTATTTTACTAGCCATAGATGCATCAAAATAAGCAAACAACACACGAAAAACAGAATCTGTCAAAAACAGAACACTCTGTAGCAATCTGTAACTAACGCAAACTTCTGGAACTCTAAAACTCCTACAAAAATAGGAAGTACTGGAAAATTTGTCTATTGATCAGAAGCAAAAAGAATTAACGCAAAATCACATTTCTGTGATTTAAAAGAACTCATTTCGTGCGTGCAAAGTTTCTGTTTTTCAGCAGAATCAAATTGACTATCATCATAGGTTATCCTATAGGTCCTACTTGGCACAAACACTAATTAAAACATAAAAACACATATAAACAGAAGGTAGATGCAAAATTTATTACTAAACAGAAACAAAAACAAAAAACACAAATAAAATTGGGTTGCCTCCCAACTAGCGCTATCGTTTAACGCCCCTAGCTAGGCATAAAAGCGAAGATAGATCTAAGTAGTGTCGTCTTTGATTTTCAGTTTTTTAGCGGAGTCATGCTCGAATCCGGGAGGTTCTTTATGTTTCCCTTCATACTCGGAAATTTTTAGATCTAAAGAATCCAACCTCTTATTGCAAAGAGTAATCAACATATTCATGCAGTGAAGATTTCCGCTAATACTTTTAAGAGGCTCAAGAGACTTTTGTAAAAAAATGTTACTTTGCAAATCTTTCCAAACACTTGTGTTTCTTCTTGGGTAGGATGTGATCCTCCCTTTCGAGGTAGTGTTCCCACTATTCCCTCTATAATTTCATGAGCAATACTAAGATCAATTTCAATAAAATTTCCCTTGGCAATGCAATCCAAGAGTTGTCTATGCGTCATATTTAACCCAACATAAAAATTGCAAAGAAGAATTCTAAAGTTCACCTCTAGGGTGCATTTGCGATAAGATTCCATCATCCTAGACCAAGCATCTTTTAAGTTTTCTCCTTGCCTTTGCTTGAAGTGAAGAACTTCAAACTCGGGAGACATAGGAGCGGATAAGGAACTAGACATAACGACGAGCAAACAAAAGGCAAGCGAAAAAGAGAGAGAGATTGGGAAAGAGAGGGCAAATAAAACGGCAAGGGTGAAGTGGGGGAGAGGAAAACGAGAGGCAAATGGCAAATAATGTAAATGCGAGGGAGATGAGTTTGTGATGGGTACTTGGTATGTCTTGACTTGAGCGAAGACCTCCCCGGCAACGGCGCCAGAAATCCTTCTTGCTACGTCTTGAGATTGCGTTGGTTTTCCTTGAAGAGGAAAGGGTGATGCAGAAATAGTAGCGTAAGTGTTTCCCTCAGTTTTTGAGAACCAAGGTATCAATCCAGTAGGAGGCTCCTCAAAAGTCCCACGCACCTACACAAACAAAGAAAGAACTCGCAACCAACACAATTAAGGGGTTGTCAATCCCTTCACGGCCACTTGCGAAAGTGAGATCTGATAGAGATAGTATGATAAGATAAATGTATTTTTGATATTTTATAATATATATGCAAAAAGTAAAGATGCAAATAAAAGTAGATTGAAAGCTTATATGATAAAAGATAGACCCGGGGGCCATAGGTTTCACTAGTGGCTTATCTCAAGATAGCATAAGTATTACGGTGGGTGAACAAATTACTGTCGAGCAATTGATAGAAAAGCGAATAATTATGAGATTATCTAGGCATGATCATGTATATATGCATCACGTCCGTGACAAGTAGACCGACTCCTGCCTGCATCTACTACTATTACTCCACACATCGACCGCTATCCAGCATGCATCTTGAGTATTAAGTTCATAAAGAACGGAGTAACGCATTAAGAAAGATGACATGATGTAGAGGGATAAACTCATGTAATACGATATAAACCCCATCTTTTTATCCTCGATGGCAACAATACAATACGTGCCTTGCTACCCCTGCTGTCACTGGGAAAGGACACCGCAAGATTGAACCCAAAGCTAAGCACTTCTCCCATTGCAAGAAAGATCAATCTAGTAGGCCAAACCAAGCTGATAATTCGAAGAGACTTGCAAAGATAACTCAATCATACATAAAAGAATTCAGAAGAGATTCAAATATTTCTCATAGATAAACTTGATCATAAACCCACAATTCGTCAGATCTCGACAAACACACCGCAAAAAGAGTTACATCAAATAGATCTCCATGAGAGAGGGGGAGAACATTGTAATGAGATCCAAAAAGAGAGAAGAAGCCATCTAGCTAATAACTATGGACCCGAAGGTCTGCGGTAAACTACTCACAACTCATCGGAGGGGCTATGGTGTTGATGTAGAAGCCCTCCATGGTCGATTCCCCCTCCGGTGGAGCGCCGGCGAAGGCTCCAAGATGGGATCTCACAGATACAGAAGGTTACGGCGGTGGAAATTGTTTTTCGTTGGCTCCCTGGATGTTTTCGGGGTACGTAGGTATATATAGGAGGAAGAAGTACGTCGGTGGCCACCTGTGGGGCCCAGGAGACAGGGGCGCGCCCAGGAGGGGTGGGCGCGCCCTCCTATCTCCTGGACGCCTCATTCGCTGCTTGACTTGCACTCCAAGTTCTCCGGATCACGTTCGTTCCAAAAATCACGCTCCCGAAGATTTCATTCCGTTTGGACTCCGTTTGATATTCCTTTTCTTCGAAATACTGAAATAGGCAAAAAAACAGCAATACGGGCTGGGCCTCCGGTTAGTAGGTTAGTCCCAAAAATGATATAAATGTGTAAAATAAAGCCCATAAACATCCAAAAGGTGTAATATAATAGCATGGAACAATCAAAAATTATAGATACGTTGGAGACGTATCAGTCATGCACCCTTGTTGAGTGGTTTATTTTTATTGAATCTCGATCGTGGAGATACACATGTTCATAATATTGAAGCCAAAAGATGCAAAGTTGATAATGATAGTGCAACTTATTTGTGGCACTGCCGTTTAGGTCATATTGGTGTAAAGCGCATGAAGAAACTCCATGCCGATGGGCTTTTGGAATCACTTGATTATGAATCACTTGGTGCTTGTGAACCATGCCTCATGGGCAAGATGACTAAAACTCCGTTCTCTGGAACAATGGAACGAGCTACTGACTTATTGGAAATAATACATATTGATGTATGCGGTCCAATGAGTGTTGAGGCTCGTGGCGGGTATCGTTATTTTCTTACCTTCACAGATGATTTGAGCAGATATGGGTATATCTACTTAATGAAGCATAAGTATGAAACATTTGAAAAGTTCAAAGAATTTCAGAATGAAGTGGAAAATCATCGTAACAAGAAAATAAAGTTTCTATGATCTGATCGTGGAGGCGAATATTTGAGTTACGAGTTTGGTCTTCATTTGAAACAATGTGGAATAGTTTCACAACTTACGCCACCTGGAACACCACAGCGAAATGGTGTGTCCGAACATCGTAACCGTACTTTATTGAATGTTGTCGGTGTACGAAAGTATGGGATCTTTTTATACCCTGACTTGTGCACGGGCACTCGTAGCCACGCCCACGGTAGGGCCTGGTAGGGCAGCATAAGACAAAACATGAAACTACCAAGACAAATACTCAATACAGTGAACAAAGAGCAGAGGACAAGCTGGTCCTCCCTCGGCAACATCCTTGCTGGGGCGGCTTGCGTAGTCCCGGCAAGCTCCTTGCCGAGACGAACTGCGAAGCACTAGCAAGGCTATCACCCTTGAGGTCAAGAGCTTTGACACAGTCGACGGCGTCAAGGCCAAAACTTGGGGGACACATGCATAGTGGCATGCAGATCTTTGTAAAGATTGATAGCCTGCGGGTCCATGTGGGACCAGAAGACGAAGACCCCCGGCAAGACCCTTGTTGGGGACGACCGCGAGGCCCCCGACAAGCCTTGCCGGGGACGATTGCAGGGACGCGACCAAGCCCGCGCCCAACAAGGTGTTGCCACCTCACCACCACTCTAGTGTGATGACCAGCTTGCCAACTAGGAAGACACCTGCGTGGTGACATGCAGATCTTCGTGGAGGCTCTACCACCACGCCAACACAGCAGCTAGCTAGCCAGCATGGCACTGCATGCCTCGTCAGCCTGGACGCGTGTCAAGGAAAGGAAGGGCAGCGACGGACGGGACGACTTCTGCTACCGTCCCCGATAAGGTGAGAGGGCATGTAGGCCGCGCATTAAATGCGTTTGTCCTACGACGCCCGTGATAAGCATGTACACTGTAGATACTTTCCACCTCCTGTGTGCCACTGTGGCAACCCCTTTGACATATAAAAGGAGGCCCGAGGCATACTGAGAGGGGATTCAGACTTTTTGAGCTAGGCATGCACCACAACTAGTTCAAGAATTCAAGAACACAAAATATACACACAAGCAAGACTAGGGTATTACGCACCAGTGCGACCCGAACTTGGGTAAAAATCGCCTCGTGCCTGGCCGCTAGAACCGCTCTTCGTGCAGCTCCTCTCCCCGCCAACCGTAGAAGGGACCACCCCTGATCCCATAGGTGTTCATTTCCCCCGACATCTTTGGCACACCAGGTAGGGGGTAGAAGTTGTGAGAACTGGTCTAGCAGTCAGTGCAGCAGTTTCTTCATCGCCATGGCTCCGAAGAAGAAGATGATCACAACGTCGGTTCGTCTGGAGCCACACTGTCCGTGCCAGCACGGACGGGCAACGTGGCAGACGCCGGTGGCGGGGGAGATCAAGACCATCCATGCCACCCAGATACGAGAAGCCAGGCGAGCGGTGTCATTTGCAGCCGCAAAGACGATCCGCGCGGCAATAAAAAGCTAAGTCACGCTAAACCTTGAGTAATTCCCTTTTGTAAGGTTATTTCCCTCGAATGGTCTCGGTTTTTGTATGTAAAACCTGCACGCAAAGGAACCCTGCCACTATTGGCTGCACCCTTGTTCTATTTCGAGTCCGCTCAACAGCTCAAGTGGCTGCGCCAAGGACGGCAAGGTGGCTTGCTTGGCAGCAACACCCCCAAGCAGGCTGCTAAGGACCCGTCCTTCGAAGCGCCCACGGCAAGGGTTAATGCGCCGGTAATCCTATCCAATTAAGCATAGGATGTAGTACATACAAAGAGAAATCAAATAGGGAAATAGCATGCATTCAGTTCAAAGCATAGCAAAGTTATATTACATCAGTGGTTGTCACGGTTCTAACTTAAGATAAAAATTGTCTTGGGTGTGAGCTTGCAGTGGAAACAAGAAATGGAGCAGCTAATCCCAGTGCTGGCCCTCCAGCCTCTTGACTCCGCCGACACAGCTAATGACGGGCTCGATGTGCTCCTCGAGTGCCTGGAGGTCCACACCCTCCGGCAAGCTCTCAAGCGCGTTGGTGAAGTCGACACTGAGGTTCTAGTACGCCACCTTGGTGAGCACCTTGGTCAAGGCGCCCTGGCAAAGCTTTCAGGACTCCTCGGCCAGATAAGTCGCCCTGGTGGAGTGGAGCAGCTTCAGGGCATTGAGGACGCCCTTGAAGAATAGGGTCAGACTGGCACTGTCGGTAACATTCACTTCATGGGAGAACCTGAACTTTGGCATGCCCATGGCGGACAGCTGTGTGGTGAGCCTCTCTGCAACATCCACAAGGCGGCTGGTCTAGAGTTTCGTGCCAGCCACAAGCTCGTTGTGGGTGGTGGAGGCGTCCTGCAGCAGCAGCCTCTCATCCATGAGATCCTTGATTAGGGTCTTTTTGTGGGCCCTGGTCTCCAAAAGCATCCCCTCCAGAGTCTCCAGCTTCAGCTTCAGATCAACGATGGAGTTGTTGGCATTGGAGAGCAGCTTGGTCTTGTTGGAGATGGTGACCTGCAGCTCCGCCAAGGTGTGGGCAGTCATGTCCCTGTCCTTCTTCAGCTTTGAGATCTCCTTCCTCAGCTCCTCCAGCTCTAGCTCCAGCTTGTCCACCTTGCCGGCCAGCTCAACCTTGCCGGCCTCTGCAGCCTCAGCACCGTCGACGGCCTCCTTTAGCTTTGCTAGCATGGTCCAGGTCCAGAGCATTGAGTGCTTCTTTGTGCTCCTGCTTCAGCCCCTGGGTCCGTTATGCGATGAGCTTTTCAACCTCTTCATCCTTGGCACGAACCGTGGTGGCGAGCACCGCTTCACGGCTGACCAAGTCCTCTTCTTGTGCGTCGAGCAAGATGTGGTGTTGCGTCTGGTCAGACTCGTCCTTGGTGGCCTTCGCCTTCGCCACCTCTTGGGCCTTGTCAAAGTCAGCCTGCTTGAAGAGGAGCTCCCATTGGCACTCGTCCAGCTGGACCTGGGCGGCCTTCAGATCCTCATGGGCCTCGGTGAACCAGACTTGCATCTGAGCAAAGCGCTCTTGATAGTCTGCTTCGGCCTTGTCCACGTGCCATCATGGAGTCCACTTTGTCCTGGCGGGCGCGATAGAGTGCCTGGAGCTTCTAGAAGTTGGCGCTCATGGCCTGGAGGAGCTGATCTTCCTTGGTGCTGCTGCTGCTGGTGCTCGGTTCATCAACAACTTGGAGCCCGGCAGCAATGAGGACCTCGTTGTTGAACACCTCCCCTCCGGCTGGCGCTCTGGTGCTTGCCGCACCTGGGAGGCTGACGAACAGATCGTCGCCCACCTTCAAATACCTGCTCGGGGCAGGGGCTGAAAAGGAAGAGGGTTGGTCATTGACCACCTCCTCCCCGGCAGGCTCCTTGTGGCCTCCCCAGTGGTGGCCTCGCCGGCCTCCCCGGCAGGCCCCGTGGTGGCCTCCTCCGCAGCGGCCTTGCTGGCCTCCCCGGCAGGCCCCTTGGCGACCTCCTCGGCAGCGGCCTTGTCGGCCTCCTTGGCGGATCCCTTGGCGGCCTCCTCGGCATCAATGTTGGCAGCCTCAGCCTCAGCATCCTTGGCGGTTTCCTCGATCACATCATCAACGTTCACCTGGTCTATCAGGGGAGGATCTGGAGACCAAAAGGGAGAGTGAGGCAGGGCCAAAACCAAAGATCAAGACGAAGTAAAGAAAGAAAATCAAGGCAAAGATGGCAAGGGACGGTGGCGAACAGCTTACCTGTGATGAGTGGGAGGGGGGAAGTGTCCCCCTCCCCGGTAACATCTGTTGCCAGGACAGGGTCGCCAGCACCTGTGCCCACCACCTCCTCCTCCATGCACATAGGCTCGTCGGTGGATGCCCTTGCCGGGGACGTCCCTCTGGTTGACGTGGTTGATGGGGGCGACATGTCAGGAGTAGCCCTTAGTGGCTCCTCCTGTTGCTGCTCTCCTCCTGCGAATCCGGCAAGGTCAGCAACAAGGATACACACTCCAATGCCTGCCGGCGAGAAATGAGTAAGAGACTTACGCTGGGGGCTGGTCTCCGGGATGATGAAGGTCATCCCCGGCGCACATGAAGTGCTTGCCGGGGGCTCGTCGCCCGTCGGGGCCCTGGCTCTTTTCGCCGCCCTCTGAGCCAGCGTCTTCATATCCCTACGAAGACAAGATCAAATCAAGACAAGATAATACAAATAAAGAATCAGAGAATGGATGGGGAGGCAAAGTGCTTACTCATCCTCCTCTTCTGTCCTCTTCTTCTTCTTCTTCAGGCTAAAAGACCAAAGGTCGAATTCGGCCACCGGGGCGGCGTCCATGAAGGGAGGAGGGGAAGATGGGGTCCTGGATTGCTTGGTCGAGGAGGAGGCGGCGGTCGTGGCTTTCTTTGCCGCCACGGTCATGGCCTTCTTTGCCGCTGCGGCTTCCTTCTATGCCGCCGCAGCCGCGCGCCTTGTTTGGCGCATGGGTTGCGCCTGGGCCCCTTGCCGTTGCGTGGCCTTGCCGGGCCGGACTGGCTCGCCGGAGCCGGCCCGCCACAGGACACATTTCTTCTTTGGGGCCAACGATTCGTCCATGTTGTATCCCTCCTCGGCCGCCTCCTCGGCCGTCTCCTCAGCCGTCAACAGGGGGAGCCCCGGTACCGCTGCCGCTGGGCCCCCCGACAGACTCCGCCCAATCGGTGAGTTTCTTCTCCTCTTCGGCCTCCCCGGCCTCATCCTCCATGGTGCCATGACTGTCGGCCTCCTCGACAAGTGCCACCTCCTCCAATCTAGTGGCGATGTACTCCATCTCCTCCTCGGTGGTGGGGCGGATGAGCTGCGGCTCGGCACGGATGTACCCCTCCAGTAAATTGTCGAAGAACTTCTGCACTATCTTTGCTTCTGGATCGACCCAGGTCGAGTCAAGGCCGTGCGCGTTGAACGCCGGCATCATGGCGATGATGGCGGTCAGGCAAGAGTTATTGCTCAACGGGATCACCCCCACTGGCAGCTTGAATGGCTTGTCCACCTTGCCGGTCTTGGCGGCCTTGCCGGACCTCTCGGCCTTGCCGGTCTCGTCAACCTTGAGCTGAAAGAGCCGCTGGCAGAGATGCACGTGTTGGATCACCGTGAAGTTGTAATTCAGGCAGGGGCGAAGCCTCATGATGTCGGCTGCGTTCTTGAAATCCCACGCCAGCCTCCCCTTGTTGTGCAGAGGAGCAATGCAGTGGCGGATGAAGTTGGCCCTGATCATTTCGAGCATGAGCCTAGCTAAGGTCAGGCGGTGGATCCTAGTGGTGGCGACCGTGAGCTTCTAGTCCTTGGCATATGTCGGCATTCTGGGAACAGGGGTCCCCAGACTTGCCTGCCTGCGGCCTGCGACGTGGCTCAAGTGGGGGCCCAGTGCAGCCCAGCTTCATCAGCTCAAGCTCAAGACCCTCGTGAGGGGCCAAGCCTCGCGGGGCGGACGACAGGAAGCTTCCTCGGGAGCAGCCTCCTTAGGCAGGCTCGCGAGGAGGCGGAGAGATCAAGGCAGGATACCTTGCGAGGAGCCCGTGACGCAAGCCATGACGATCAAGACCAGGCGGGCGCCAGCCTGCGCAGTGTCCTTGTTTCCCCTTCGATGCAAGGGGGGAAAGCACAGACCAAGGCATCAGGCAAAGGTTACCGTTTCGGTGCAACAAGACCAAGACCAGCAGAGCGGCAGGATGGAGGTCATCGTGGAGCCCAGGACGGCGTCATCGTCAGAGCCTTTGGCAGCCGAAGACCAACTTTAGTCAGGATAATTGTACTAGATGTTCCCCTTCAAAATGGCCAATTGTTGGCGCCCTTCCCGCTCATTATTTGGGAAGAGGCCCAGGGCCTCGCTCTATAAATAGGACTAGCCACCAGAGAGTAGAGGCATCGAGCATCCATCTCAAGAAGACGCATAGACTAGAGAGAGGCGACTGAACTCACCCAAGAAGTTCATCGCACCAGCTCAAGAACAGCCCCTCGCGAGGCTGTTCTCCCTTTGTATTGTTCATCATTAGCCCCTGAGGCAATCCACCACACCACACAGTGGAGTAGGGTATTACACCACAATGGTGGCCTGAACTAGTATAAATCCCGTGTCCCTTGTGTGTTCATCTTTCTTGCTTAGATCCTTGTGAGACTTCGAGACGTAAGCTGGTAGGGGAAAGATCTTCGTGCGCACCCCAGTGTTTGAACCTCAAGGGTCTGCCGGAACCCAAAATCTGACATTTGGCGCGCCAGGTAGGGGTGCACCGGAATCTTTCTTCTGTTGGTCGCGTCTGATCTTCCGTCATGTCCATGGCTGACGCTCGCCGAGCCCGCGCCGAGCGTCGGGCTTCACTCGCCACCCGCGTCGCCCAGACGGCGCCCATTGGCGGTCGCCCCCGTCGTTCCCCGTCGCCTGCCGCCAACGCCGCCACCGGCCCAGCGGGGAACGAGTAGTAGGCCTCGTCCCTGCGTCCTTCGGTGCGGCGGGAAGGCTGCACCGCCACCCCGTCGCTGACCCCAACCGATTTATCGTCCCACGCCCGTCGCGCCCCCACGGACGCGCATATTGCGCTACTCCTGGCGCCTGAGCTCCTGCACTACCGTCCCGTCGACGACCTCTATGAGGACTGGCTCGCCCGCATCACCGAGCTCGTCAGCGCCGCAGGGGGCTCCCCTGCGCCGTCCCTCTCGCTGCCTCATCCTCCGTCCTACGTAGGAGGCGAGGATCAGGAGGTGCCTCCGCCGCCTCCTCCCCAAGAAGGCGCCCTGGCCCCAAGGCGCGCGGCCCCAGGACGAGACCCTCCGCATCCGGCTCCTGCGCGACAAGAAAGGAGCTGCCAAGAGATCCCTCGTCCCCAAGAAGGTGCTCGCATGCTCCCAACACCGAAGCGTCGTGACCGCATCCCTGCACCGCCACGTCAAAACCCCTGCTCCAGGCAGCGGTGCACGGGAATCTCCAGGAGCAAGCCTCGCATCAGCAGAGAGCTCCGATGGCCACCGCAGGCTGCCGCTCTTTCACCGCCGAGCTGCGTAGCATCGCATGGCCCGGCAAGTTCAAGCCGGACCTGCCTCCTTGCTACGACGGAACTGCCGATCCCGCGGAGTTCCTCCAGCTCTACGAGCTGGGCATTGAAGCCGCCAACGGGGACGAAAAGGTCATGTTGAATTGGTTTCCCATGGCGCTCAAGGACGGTGCCCGCACCTGGCTCCTGAACCTGGCTCTTGGCACGATCTCCTCCTGGGACAGGATGCACACCCGCTTCATCGCCAACTTCCAAGGTACTCGTGACCGGCCCCCGGCCATGAGTGACCCGTGCCGCATCAAACAACAGCCAGGAGAGACCCTACAGAAGTACATCCAGCGCTTCAACAACGCACGCCTCAAGATCCCCAGGGTGACTGAGGAGGCCATCATCTTAGCCTTCTCCGACGGTGTGCGTGACATCAAGATGAAAGAGGAGCTAGAAATCCATGAGGACCTGTGCACATCACTGGAGCTGTTCAACTTGGCGACCAAGTGCGCCAGGGCTGAGGAAGGGTGCCTATCCCTCCTCGAGCTTCCGACTGCCGACCCAGAAGAGAAGAAGCCCAAGGTCAAGGATGTGAAGCGCAAGGGGGCTGCTGTTCTCGCGGCAGAGCCAGACACCAAGCGAGGCAGGGATCAGCCTGAGTCATCCAAGGGCAGCCGGTACTGCGTGTACCACGACCTCCACACCCACAACACCAACAAATGCCAAGAGCTCAGGGCTGTGCGAGATGGGCGTATCGGCCGACGTCCCGATCTCAACGACCGGGGCTATGGCCGAGGAGGAGGAAGAGGTGGAGGACGATGGGAGGACCGTGGCCCTCGCCAAGGTGGCGTGACCGACCTCGCGAGGACCGTTGGCAGGACCAGCCTCGCGAGGGAGGTTAGAGGGATCAGCCTCGTGGGAACCGCCCTCAAGGCAACGCATGCCTCCCTCCTCTGCCACCGCCGCCAAGAAGGAATGAAGACCATCACCCGGACGAGGGGGCTGGGGGCTTCCAGGTGCCGCGTGCAATCGCTTGCATCCTGGGCGGTGCTCAGGCCCCAGCCTCTCAGCGCATCTTCAAGCAGTTTGCTCGCGAGGTGAATGCAGTCCTCCCCAAGCTTGAGGCCGCGCGCCCTCTCAGGTGGTCAGCATGCGCTATCATGTTCAGCTCAGCGGATCAGCTCAAGTGCGCAGTGACGGCCGAAGTCCTCCCGATGCTTTGCTCCCCAGTCATCAGCAATGTGCAAGTCACCAGGACCCTCATTGATGGCGGAGCTGGACTCAATGTCCTGTCCGTCGAGACATTCAACAATCTCCAAGTGCCATATGATCAGCTTCTGCCAACCAAGCCTTTCTCAGGAGTCACTGATGGTTCCACCGCCCCGATAGGGCAAGTTCGCCTTCCCGTCACCTTTGGGCAGCGCAACAACTACCGCACCGAGCTCATTGACTTCAACGTCGCCCACATTCGCCTGCCATACAATGCCATCCTCGGGCCCAGCCCTGGCCAAGTTCATGGCAGTGACTCACCATGGCTACAATGTCTTCAAGATGCCAGGAAGCGGTGGAATCATCACAGTGCCTTGTGAGGAAAGGGATGCAGTGTGTTCTCTTGAGCGTGCCTTCCAAGCCGCGACAATCGAAGACCCAGACCACAGGAGCGGGAGGCTTTCAGAGGCGGTCCCTAAGAAGAAGAAGGCTTCACCTGGCTCGAACACTCACGAGGCAGGCACCTCCGGAGGCGTTGCGTTAGGATCCGCGCCTGTTCAAGGGGCGCCACCCTCTGTCGCATAGGAAGGCGCGCCCGGCGCCCTCCTCGGGCAGGGCTCGGGTGCTCTGTCTTGGAGAGCCACTAACTTTGCCAAGGTCACGAGGGAGGTGCTCGGGCACCACTTGGAGGCGTGCTTCAAGGCATGTTTCCCTTAGGAAGGCGTGAGGCAAGGAGGGTCAAACCCTCAGGAGTTCATCGCGAGGAACATTCAGGAGCTACAAGAGTCAAGAGTCATGCGCGGCAGCCGCCGCCTGCCCGCCGTAGCCCCACATCCCGGCGAGGATGGTGGGCTGCGCGTCTGCATCGACGTACCAGCACTCAACCGAGTCGCGTCTCAGGAGCGCCTCTGGCCTTCACACGTGGGGCGTTGTTAGGGTCCACCTCACAACTACGTTCGCATGCCCTTCGGCCTGCCGAACACGGCTGCTGCCCACCAGCGCCTGATGGGGAGCATCCTGGAAGCTCAGGTGGCCAGGCACCGCACATTCCTGGAGGAGATGGAGATGGACCTTGAGGAGCCGCCCGGACCCCTAGAGCCTCCCGAGGCTCAGGGCTCCGAAGGCTCATGAGGATTGGCTTCTTCACCATGCATCGTCAGCTACTCCGATACTCGCTCTGCAATGGTATGAGGTGACATCTTTCGAAGTTCTATTTTCAGCTGGGAGCGCCCGTAGGGCTGCATCATTCCCAGGTCATGTGGGTCCGTCCCTGAGGCATGTATCTGTTTGGCTTATGCTCTTTACCTACCTTGTTGGGGGCGCCCCTCGGGCTGCATTATCCCCAAGCTGCTCGGGCCTCACCCAGTGGCGTTTGCTTTCTCCGCATCTATCTAAATGGATTTGCTCCTTCATGCTTAACCTGCTTGACTTAATCGCCTGCTCGATTGACACCTACCTTTGGAGCCGCTCGCTCTGGCACGAAACTTGCGCACGGGTCCGTCCCTGCAACGCCGAAAAATCTGAGTGGCTAAGCTCTGGCCGCGGCAGCCCCGCAAGGCGCCACTTCACCAGGCCCTCAGTGCCCCACTCACTCCCTCGGAGCGACCAATGGTTGACTAGCAATCGTAACGACAGACCTTGTTCCCCCTCATGATTGATATGCAGGACTCGCTCCAGGAGTAACGCTGGTGGCATCGCGAGCCTTCTCTCCTTCTCTCCAGCATGATCTGCTCGCACGTTAAAAGGGGGGCGCCTGAGCATCGCGACTCATGGGCTCCTACTGGATCTCCAACCCTCACCCCCTGGCCTTGACCAATGGCATCGCGACCTGTCATACCAGTGGCGGCTGAGCTCGCTCGAGGGCCGGGACCTAAGGACATAGAGCACTAACGAAAGTGCGGGGGAGAGGGAAGAAGCTCGCGAGGGCCTAACGTAGCCACACCTCAGTTGTCGCCATGCAGGCCCGACACTTCGCCGAAGGCCACTCCAAACCTACGAGATAAGTCAGGAAAAAACTAATTCGACTCGGCGCTAAACCCTCGCCTAGTGCAGCTCTGTCACGGCAACATTGCCTACCATTCTTGCCCAGCGGAGGCTGCTTGAGCGCTAAAGGGGACCTCCTGAGCATCGCGACTCAGGAGCTCTTACTGGACCTCGGGCCGCTCACCTCATGGCCTTGACCACGGCATCGCGACCTGGCATACCAGTGACGGCTGAAGCCTGCCTGGGGACTGGGACCTGTCAGCATAGAGCACCAGGCCCTCGTGAGGGAAGAAAGGGGGAGCCGAGCCGGGACAGGACAAGCATCTCGCATCGATTCATACTAGGGATATAATATTTACAAAAGACATGGCCAGCGCCTTACATACCCCCGCGGGGTGGTACTTCGGTTCCTCACAGGGAACAAAAGGTGCTAATCCTAGGGAAAGCTAACTACGCGCACCTCCGTAAGAGACGCCATCATCAACAGTGGGTCGTCAGGCATCGGCACCAACCCCATCCAGATCATTGGCGTCGGCGGCCTGATGCAGCTGCCCTGCTCCGGGAGCGACGCGAGCTCGGGGGCTCGTAGCTGTCATCGCTCGTCTCTAGAGTCACGTAAAGCTCGACGGAGTCACTGGACCCTCCGGCTCCTCTGCTGCTGCCTAAGGAGCTGCCGGGGAAGCGGTTGGCGGGCCTGGTCCTCGCCACGGCGATGCCCCGGCCGCCTTTCTCGGGGCAGCATTCCAGCCGGCGTCCTTCCGTGTCGAAGACCTTGAAGAACATCAGGCAGGCGCCATCGTATTCGAGGTGGATTACGAGGGCGCCCCTTGTCCGGCAGACCCGGGCGATCTCGCCCCAGCCACGGGTCATGTAGACCTTGCCCGGAGTGACAACCTCGACCTCCGCTCCGGTCGCAGGGGTACTGCAGTCAGCATGCTATAGCCAGAGCTCAAGAGGCCCCCTCGGTGGGATCTCGAAGGCAAAGGAGGGAGGAAGGCGAATCCAAGATCGGGGAGTCATGGCGGCATGGAGCACAAGCTCACGAGAGGAGCCCTCGGCGTGGACTCCAGGAGGAACGACGCGCACCACCGTAACCCGCCGGCGTTGACGGCGGCACCGGCGGTGTCGTTTGGCGCCTTCTTCTCCAGGGCCCTTGATGCGGGCATACAAGGGCAACAGGAATCCAGGCGGCGGTCGCTCGTACCAGGGCCTCGACGTCTCCTGCCCGGCGCCCTTATCTCGACGATAGAGGACTAGCCGCTTCTTCGGCGGAAGTGGGTCGGGACCCTCTCGGGGGGCCTTCCCCTTCTCTTCTGCAGAAAACCGGCGAATCGGTGCCATCGGCATGATGTGAAGCAAGGGCGGGGAGGAAGAAGAAAGGAGTAGCAGGGAGAGATGAACTGGAATGGCTTGCGCCATTCCATACTTATAGCCGGAGAAGGCCAACCGCCGGCCTCCACGATCGCAGGTAATCATGACCCATTTTTCCATGCAGAGACTTCTCAAGTTGTGCGGTTGCCGAGGCATCATGGGGAAGCAGAGACGCCCATGTCCGATCAATCGCCACGCGGCGCCCAAGGCCGCAGGCTATTGGAGCCCGCAGCGCTTCGCACTTGCCCCTTCACTTCTCCGCTAAGCCAAGTCCGGGCGCGCCTTGGGCCCGGGGGCTGCTATTGGCGTTCTGGGAATAGGGGTCCCCAGACTTGCCTGCATGCGGCCTGCGACGTGGCTCAAGTGGGGGCCCAGTGCAGCCCAGCTTCATCAGCTCAAGCTCAAGACCCTCGTGAGGGGCCAAGCCTCGTGGGGCGGACGACAGGAAGCTTCCTCAGGAGCAGCCTCCTCAGGCAGGCTCGCGAGGAGGCGGAGAGATCAAGGTAGGGTACCTAGCGAGGAGCCCGTGACGCAAGCCATCACGATCGAGACCAGGCGGGCGCCAGGCGGGCGCTGGCCTGCGCAGTGTCCTTGTTTCCCCTTCGGTGCAAGGGGGGCAAGCACAGGCCAAGGCATCAGGCAAAGGTTACCGTTTTGGTGCAACAAGACCAAGACCAGCAGAGCGGCAGAATGGAGGTCATTGTGGAGCCCAGGATGGCGTCATCGTCAGAGCCTTTGGCAGCCGAAGACCAACTTTAGTCAGGATAAGTGTACTAGATGTTCCCCTTCAAAATGGCCAATTGTTGGCGCCCTTCCCGCTCATTATTTGGGAAGAGGCCCAGGGCCTCGCTCTATAAATAGGACTAGCCACCACAAAGTAGAGGCATTGAGCATCCATCTCAAGAAGACGCATACGCTAGAGAGAGGCGACTGAACTCACCCAAGTAGTTCATCGCACCAGCTCAAGAACAGCCCCTCGCGAGGATGTTCTCCCTTTGTATTGTTCATCATTAGCCCCTGAGGCAATCAACCACACCACACACTGGAGTAGGGTATTACACCACAATGGTGGCATGAACCAGTATAAATCTTGTGTCCCTTGTGTGTTCATCTTTCTTGCTTAGATCCTTGTGAGACTTCGAGACATAAGCTGGTAGGGGAAAGATCTTCGTGCGCACCCCAGTGTTTGAACCTCAAGGGTCTGTCGGAACCCGAAATCCGACAGCATCAAGCTTGCCCCAGTCATTGATGCGGAGCGGCGGTTTCCGACGGACCTGGCAAAACTCCTGTGGATCTTTCTCCTCGATCCAGCACCACTGGCCCCGCCATTCCTCCCACTTGTCCTTTGTGGAACCCTCCGGGTACACGTCCTTGCTCTGAGCCCTTGGGATCCAAGTGACACAACCGGTGATGGCGCCCCCCGTCTGGATGCGGGGGACGAAGTGGTGGTGGAAAAGTGCCGTGTCGGGGTGCACCCTGGCAAAGCCCTCGCAGAGGTGGGCGAAGAAGGCCATGCACGCCACGGCATTCAGCGTAAAGTCCAGGAGATGGAAGCCGTAGGTGTGCATGATGTCGTTGAAGAAGTCGGAGAAAGGGGGGCAAAGCCCGCAGGAGAAGTAATTGATGAAGAAAGGATATTTGTCTGACCCGGGCTAGGCGAAGCGAGCAGGGATGATTTTCGTGGCAGGATGCCTCGATGTCTCTCCCCCACAAGGGCTTGAACTTCTCCCTAAGGGTGAGTGAGGGAGTCCTGGATTAGAGGGTGTCCAGATGGCCGGACTATGACCTTTGGCCGGACTCCCGGACTATGAAGATGCAAGATTGAAGACTTCGTCCCGTGTCCGGATAGGACTTTCCTTGGCGTGGAGGGCAAGCTTGGCGATTCGATATGAAGATCTCCTCCCATTGTAACCCACTCTGTGTAACCCTAGCCCTCTCTGGTGTCTATATAAACCGGAGAGTTTTAGTCTGTAGGACGAACAACAATCATACCATAGGCTAGCTTCTAGGGTTTAGCCTCTCTGATCTCGTGGTAGATTCACTCTTGTACTACCCATATCATCAATATTAATCAAGTAGGAGTAGGGTTTTACCTCCATCGAGAGGGCCCGAACCTGGGTAAAAACACCGTGTCCCTTGTCTCCTGTTACCATCCGCCTAGACGCACAGTTCGGGACCCCCTACCCGAGATCCGCCGGTTTTGACACCGACATTGGTGCTTTCATTTAGAGTTCCTATATGTCGTCACCTTTAGGCCCGATGGCTTTTTCGATCATCAACCACGACGCAGTCCAGGGTGAGACTTTTCTCCCCGGACAGATCTTCGTATTTGGCGGCTTCGCACTGTGGGCCAACTCGCTTGGCCATCTGGAGCAGATCGAAAGCTACGCCCCTGGCCATCAGGTCAGGTTTAGAAGTTTAAACTACATGGCCGACACCCGCGGGGACTTGATCCTCGACGGATTCGAGCCATGGCCGAGCACGCCGCACTGTCACGATGGGCATGATTTAGCTCTGCCACCGGACAACGCCCAGAGCGTCGCTAAGGTGCCCGCTCCGACCATTATCTCGGAGCCGACTGCGCCAGTTGGGGCCGGACGGCTGGACGCTGCCCCCGGAGCCGCAATCTCTACGGCGATAGAGCTGAACACCAGCCCAGTCCTTTGTGAGGCCTATGACTCCAGGGTGCCGGACTCCGTTCCGAATTTTGGACCTCCCGCACCTCTTCCGATCGAACCCGATTGGGCTCCGATCATGGAGTTCACCGCCACAGACGTCTTTCAGCACTCGCCCCTTGGCGATATCCTGAATTCAATAAAGTCTCTCTCTTTGTTAGGAGAGCCCTGGCCGGACTATGGTCAGCATGGTTGGGATGCGGAAGACGAAGAATTTCGAAGCCCACCCACCACCCACTACATAGCCACTGTCGACAACTTAACCGACATGCTCGACTTCGACTCCGAAGACATCGATGGTATGGACGCCGATGAAGGAGACGACGAAGAACCAGCGCCTATAGAGCGCCTCACAATCGCCTTATCACACGATGTATGCATGGTGGACACACCTAAAAGAAGCAACGACGAGGATCAAAAGGGCACAACCAGGGATCGTTCCCTCGAAAAACAATCAAAGGCGGCGTAAGCGCCATGCCAAGCCCCACCTCGACAGAGACCCATCCATGGAGCAGGGCGAATCAACAAAATACGAACACGCCATCGAGCAACCGTCCAAACAAGGCGGACAAACCGAACAATCCGGCCCCAGCAAAGATAATAGTCTGGACGACCTCACGCCGGACAAGTCGCTGGAGCACCAGAACCTCCACCAAAGGCTTGTCGCCACTGCACATAGCCTAAAAAAGCAGAAGTGGAAGCTCAAAACAGCGGAAGATGCAATTAGAATAAGATGGAGCAAAGTACTCAATACCGCACACAAGTACGGCAACAGTCATCACACAAAGAGCTTTCTGAAGCGGAAATTACTACCAGAATTTGATGAAGAGGCCCTAGAGCCCCCACAACCAAAAAACAATGAAGTCACCAGGTCGGATAGACGGCCCCACGATCGAACAAAGGGCGCCGCATTCAATGCGGCACGCGAGCCACACAAAGATTCGCATCAGAAAAACGACCCGACCAGATCCATCTACGGGCCAAGAAAGCAAGCTCCATTGAGCAATGCAACACAAAAATTATCCAAACATCACGACACACCCACATACAGGGGCGCCGCGCACCCCCTATGTTTTATCAATGAGGTACTCGATCATGAATTTCCAGCGGGATTCAAGCCCGTAAACATAGAAGCATACGACAGAACAACAGACCCTAGAGTCTGGATCGAGGATTATATACTCCATATACACATGGCCAGAGGAGATGACCTCCACGCCATAAAATATTTACCCCTTAAGCTCAAAGGGCCAGCCCAGCATTGGCTTAAAAGCCTCCCCGAAAACATCATGGGAAGTTGGGAAGAGCTCGAGGATGCTTTCCGGGCAAATTTCCAAGGGACCTATGTCCGACCTCCGGATGCAGATGATTTGAGTCATATAACTCAACAACCCGGGGAGTCAGCCCGGAAACTCTGGAACATATTTCTTACTAAAAAGAATCAGATAGTCGATGTCTGGACGCCGAAGCCCTAGCAGCTTTCAAACATAGCGTCCGAGACAAATGACTCGCCAGACACCTCGGCCAAGAAAAGCCAAGAACAATGGCCGCATTAACAAGCCTCATGACCCGCTTTTGTGCAGGAGAGGATAGCTGGTTGGCAAGAAGCAGCACCAGCGACCCGAATACGTCCGAACCCAGAGATGGGAACGGGAAACCGCACCGTAACAAAGAACCGCGCCGGATCAAGGACAACACCCCGATGAGCACGGAAGTAAACGCCGGATTCAAAAGCTCTCGGCAAAATCAGAAAAAGCCGCCCCCAAAGATGACAGGGGCGAGATATCCAACCTCAACAAAATCTTGGACAAAATATGTCAAATCCACAGTACTCCCGGGAGACCTGCAAACCGCACCCACAGAGATTGTTGGGTCTTCAAGCAGTCCGGCAAACTCAATGCCGAACATAAGGGGCTTGACACACCAAGCGAGGATGACGACGCGCCCCACAAGCAGAACAATGGAGAACAAAAGAAGTTCCCGCAAGAAGTCAAAACAGTAAATTCACTCCAGGTGACAACAGGGAAAAACAGAACGGCGCCCACAAAGATACGCGCCACACGTCCCGCCCCAGAGGAGCACCGTCACTGGTTGTTACAACCAATCACCTTCGATCATCAGGATTACTCCAGAGGTATCCGGAATGCAGGCTGGACTGCCTTGGTCTTGGATCCGATTATTGACGGACTCCAATTTACACAAGTCCTAATGGACGGCGGCAGTGACCTAAACCTATTATATCAGGACACAATTCGCAAACTGGGGATAAACCCAGCAACAATTCGCCATGACAACACTTCCTTTCAAGGAATCACGCCAGGCCCAGATACCCAGAGTATGGGTTCCCTATTGTTAGAAGTCATGTTTGGCACACCCGACAACTTGCGAAGCGAAAAGCTAACCTTCCACATCGCCCCGTTCATAAGTCGCTATCAAGCGCTACTGGGACGCGAAGCTTTCGCCCGCTTTAACACAATACCGCATTATGCATCCCTCACACTCAAAATGCCCGGTCCGCGAGGCGTCATCTCACTAAAGGGAAATATCAATTGATTCATGAAGTACGGATAATGGTGCGGCCGCCTCGACAACCGCACACTAATCCAGCTTCACTACCCCGGACATGGTTCGACAAGTCCGGCGTAAACATACAAAGGCCTAACAGCCGCATAACCCTGTACAAGGGGCTCCGCGTGTTCACACCAGGAGACAATACGGCCCAATCTTACTCATGCCTTTGTGTTATAATTTGTTTATTCTAATATAGATTTCTCGCACGATTATTTTTCACTAAGTCCCTCTCTTTCGCAGACAAACATCGTGCTACCGCCGTCCAGGATACGACACAATGGAGACACATGTGCAGACGTGCAGTGGGGACCCGTTCTAAGGTCTCTTCAGATTAAGACCCTGCGTAAACATTTCTTACTGTCTCTTGTTGATACCATCCCCCGGTTTTCACTATAGCCGAGGAGGAGGCTGGCGTCTTGGCATGTGGCCACGCCAGAATTTTGCACGTACCTGGACACCAGGGGCTTTTTTACCAAAGAGTTATTGTTCGGCCCGTCCTCAGAAAGACCGAATACCTTAGGGAGTGTTCGGCGTCGCGAGTTTGGCCTTATATGCATCAGCTCCGAATCATGTCTTTGGTCAAATGTTGGGTTTGCCCGGCTCCTGTGTTTTGCTGCCTTACGTTCCGCTCTATCGGCTAAGGCGGCACCAGGAGAACTACTGCGATTGTGCCCCAGTTCGGCCAGGCGAGCACCTCAGTAGAGAAAGCCGAAAACTGACTGTCATGATATAGCGAGAGACTGGTCAACCACTCGATGACTTTTGGAATCTTTAGGATTCCTCCGCATTAACGAAGGGCCGCTTCCCGGTCAGGCACACTCGCACCCTGAATTCGGGTGAGCGCAGTGCCCCTAGGGGCTATTCAGTAGCCCCACTGTCAAACTCCTACGGCTAGGTGAGAGTGATAAAGCATTATAGTCCGGTTGCCTAGTTCGCCGCGCCACCACCTCCTTTATAGGACCAAGACGTTGGATTAAGTGTGAAAAGGTGCCTTTTTGGGAACACCCCCGCATTCTATGCATGGGGGCTGAAGCCAACGACTACCATCTTTCAGGTTATATACACATATACATTAACGGCCGCACAGGAGGCATTATAATTCTTGCAAGCACAAGTATAAAAAGCTTTTATATTCTATCAAAATATTCGTTTTACAATAGTACACGCTATTCGAACACAACATCCTTCGAGCACTGCGACTCTATTAAACGAGCGCCATGAAGAACTTCCTCAAAGTAGTGCTTGGCAGGTACTCGGCTTTCGTCCGAATCCTGGGATGCAACAACACTGGCCTTTATATCCGCCCAGTATGTTTTGACACGGGCAAGAGCCATCTGTGCGCCCTCTATGCACGCCGACCTCTTCATTCTATCAGCATGCAGCACCGAACCAAGGAACTGCGGCACCAAGCCAAAATAACTCTTCGGCTCCGGCTTCTCCGGCCACAGACGGCTCGCAACATACCTCATGGTGAGTCTAGATAACCTGTTTAGCTCTGCCTAGGCGGCCAAACGGTCGGATACCGAAAGTGGGCATTCTGGATTGTGGAACTGCGACCAAAAAAGCTCTTCCAATCCATGGTCACCTCGGCCGCGGAAGTGCTCGGTCGCGTCTGCCGCACTAGCTGCCAAATCTAGATAAGTGTTTTCCGCACTCCACTGCCGGTCTAACAGAGCATACTTGGGGTCCCCGAACTTCATCCGCAGCATATAGGGCTTTCTAGCCGTGATATCTCTGGCCTGACGCAGCTCCTCCTTCATAGCTCTCATTGCAGAGCGAGTATCCTTGGCCTCGGCAGTGATCTTTTCAAGATCCTTCTGAGCCGCCTTATCTCCTTGTTCAAGAAATTTACAGCGGGCAGCAGCATCCTTCAATTTTATAGCCATCTCGGCCATTACTTTCTTGCTCTAGCAGTGAGCAGCCAGTTCGGCTTTTAGCTCTTCAGCCGCCTTCACGGCAGCCGCATCACTTTTCCTTGCTTGTTCCTTGGCTCGGGCAAGTTCCGCCCGAAGGTTCTCCACGGCAGCAGCACTATCTGCATCAAGCACATATCTTATAAGGCACGCACACCAAACTCCTCTTATCAGATGTCTTTGGAACATACCTTGTGCCTCATCTAGCCGGTTATTTACAAGCGCGATGTCGGCATCCGCCACGTCAAGTTGCCGCTTTAGCTCGGCAGATTCATCAGTCCGGCTAGCCACCGAACGCCTCGCCACCTTCACAAAATAGGTGACATATTATACCTGGGGTTATGATCCTCTGCGCACCGTCACTCTTGACGACACACAGAGTCTCAGGGGCTACTATTTATACAGGGCACATTTAATATGCGGCTCTACCAAAAGGTACACCTTTTTATGTACCTCAAAGCCTGTTAGTAAATTCCTGGCAGCCTCGTACAATCCACTTTCCGTGGATGAAATCCTTCCAATCACCGTATTCATCAACATACGGTGTTCTTCTGAGATGGACGCCCTCCCAAGCAGATCCTTCAGCCCCTCCGACCGCGCACCAGAGGGTGCCGGACTAGCCTGATGACCTTTTCCAGGGTCCAGACTTGGAAAAACCCTCCGAGACGACACCTCGGGGTCGCCTGCCTCGTGAGACGGTGCGACAAGGGGAGGCATTACGCTCTCTACCATCTCCGGACAAAGATCCCCTGAAGATGAGCTCCGCTGAGAAGGGTTGAGATCCGAACTGCAAGGTAATATTTTGGTTATCTTCCTCAAAAATAAAACAGGAATGTCATTCATTATGGAACCCCTCTCTTCACTTACGGCTCGGGGGAGAGCGGGTCCCCTTGAGGGCGCAATGCAGCGGGGGCTATCTCCGGCGCCAAACCCTCTGGCGAAGATTTCTTCCCCCGTTTTGAGGCCATCACCTCCGGGTCTTTAGAGGCAGTCCTTTTCTTTCCCTGGTCGGGGGAATTTTCCATTCTTCCCTTCCTAACAGCCTCCTTCGTGGAGGCGGTAGCTCCTTGGTTCCCCCCTTCGCCTTCTTCCCAAAGCACGACCTGCAGCATCCTGGTTAGCATGGGATTCGGCGCGGTCTCAGGCAGGGGGGCTGGACACCTGATAAGCTTTGCCTTCGCTATCCACTCCTGTTCAAAGTACAACTCTATTAAGGGTAATTTTATGATGGAAACACGGATGACATGTCCAAATACGGAGCTACTTACTCGAGCGTCCGGGCGATTGCAGCTCAGACCTGCGTCCTCGGACAAATCCGGACACCTTGCTCGTGATCCGAAGAACAATTTGTACATCTCCACGGGCGTCGTGCCCATAAAGTGTTGGAGGACTTGCGGTCCTTCCGGGTTGAATTCCCACATGCGGAGAGGGCGACGTTTGCAGGGAAGTGTGCGGCGAATCAGCATAACTTGCGCCACTACGGTCAAGTTAATATCTCTTTCTAGAAGATCTCGAATGTGGTCCTGTAGCAAGGGCACGTCTTTGGGCGGCCCCCAGATAAGCCCTTCATTGACCCATGATGCTAGCCGTGGTGGGGGACCCGAGCGAAAAGCAGGTGGCGCCACCCATGTGGTGCTCCTGGGGGCTGTGATGTAAAACCAGTCCCGTTGCCATAAGCCGAACTCCTCTTGAAAAGAGCCCTCGAGCCATGGAGCGTCGGCCATCTTGCTTACGATGGCTCCTCCGCACTCAGCGTGCTGCCCCTCGATTATCTTTGGTTCCACCTTGAAGGTTCTCAGCCACAATCCGAAGTGAGGAGTAATATGGAGGAAGGCCTCACACACGAAAATGAACGATGAGATCTGGAGGATGGACTCCGGAGCTAGGTCATGAAATTCCAGCCCGTAATAAAACATAAGTCCCCTCACGAAGGGATCTACCGGGAAGCCTAGCCCCCGAAGGAAGTGAGATATGAACACCACGCTCTCACCGGGCTGGGGAGTGGGAATGGCTTGCCCTTGTGCAGGCAGCCTATGCGAGATTTCGCCGGTCAGATACCGGGCATCTCTCAGCTTTCGCACGTCTTCTTCCGTTACGGAGGAAGGCATCCACCGGCCTTTAAGGTCGGAGCCGGACATCATCGAGGGTCCGAGGCGCCTAAAGCTGGAGCTCTGGATGTTGGAGCTCAAGGCAAGGGGCAGATTCGATTGAGTTAAAAGGAGTCGAGCCTTGGTCTCTTTATAAAGAGGTTGAATACCAAGAGCCCTCCCTGTAATCGTTTGGGACTCGCTTTCAATTAGGGGGTCATACCAAAGGCGCGGTTGGGTTACCCACGCTCGTATTGATGAGAATCCCAGAATAAGGGGACACGATCTCTGCTTTGACAAGACGTGCCAAGGAAACCGCCTCGCTAAATGCGCTGAGGTGGAACAGTAAAACGATTCGAATAAAGGCCTGGCCGTGGCGTGATGTCACGCTGCAGAGTACGTCAGCAGATTAGATTTGTGCAAATATTATTCTGTCTATGGTGGCATGTGGAACTTATTTTGCAGAGCCGAACACTATCCTTGTGTTCAACATCTTCTATGGAATATTCGGAGGAGGAACCCGCCTTGCAATGCCGAAGACAATTTGCGCGCCGAACTCGTCGTCATTGAAGCCTGGTTCAGGGGCTACTGAGGGAGTCCTGGATTAGGGGGTGTCCAGATGGCCAGACTATGACCTTTGGCCGGACTCCCGGACTATGAAGATGCAAGATTGAAGACTTCGTCGCGTGTCCGGATAGGACTTTCCTTGGCATGGAGGGCAAGCTTGGCGATTCGATATGAAGATCTCCTCCCATTGTAACCGACTCTGTGTAACCCTAGCCCTCTCCGGTGTCTATATAAACCGGAGAGTTTTAGTTCGTAGGACGAACAACAATCATACCATAGGCTAGCTTCTAGGGTTTAGCCTCTCTGATCTCGTGGTAGATTCACTCTTGTACTACCCATATCACCAATATTAATCAAGCAGGAGTAGGGTTTTACCTCCATCGAGAGGGCCCGAACCTGGGTAAAAACACCGTGTCCCTTGTCTCCTATTACCATCCGCCTAGACTCACTGTTCGGGACCCCCTACCCGAGATCCGCCAGTTTTGACACCGACAGTGAGCGCATCAACCGTCGGGGCGAAGAGGGCGAACTTCTTCCACAGCTTCACTAGCTCGCTCTCCGACACCTCCTTCCCCTCGACGGCTTTGGCCGCCCCCTTGCCTTTGCTTGCCTTGGGCGCCATGTCGAATGAGAAGAGGCGGGGGATCAGGAAGCAATGGAAGCACGGCGGTGGCGAGCAGGGGCGTGAAGCTCTGGTTTGCACTCGAGGAAGGAGAGGGGAACGACGGTTCCTAGATTGATAAGGGCGCAGAGGGTAAATGAGCGGCGCCCCTGCGGATTCCTCTTTTTATGAGGAAGGCGCGGGCCGCTTCTTTACCATTTACCGCGAGATGATGCAAGCATGCTGCGGCCGTCCCGCGCATGAACTCCACGTCACGCCCTCAATGCGGATCGTGGGGAAGCGTAACTAGTGAAGAGATCATGGAAATTAAGTCTCTGCCACGCATGCTCGCGCACTGCTTTGGGCCTGGCCCAACTACGTCTTGTGCTTATGTGTGGCCCAGGCCCAGGGGCTCCTATCGGTGTACAAAATTATGGGCTCTTTTTGTACCCCTTACTTGTGCACGGGCAGTCGTAGCCACACCTACGGCAGGGCCTAGTAGGGCAGTAGAAGACAAAACACGAAACTACCAAGACAAATACTCAATACAATGAACAAAGAGCAGAGGACAAGCTAGACCTCCCCCGGCAACATCTTTGCCGGGGCGGCTTGCGTAGCCCCGGCAAGCTCCTTGCCGGGACGACTTATGAAGCACTAGCAAGGCTATCACTCTTGAGGTCAAGAGCTTTGACACCGTCGACAGCATCGAGGCCAAACTTGGGGGATGCATGCATAGTGGCATGTAGATCTTTGTAAAGATTGATAGCCTGCGGGTCCATGCACTACAAAAAAAAGAAACATCCGTGACATTTTGGGCCGAACGAATTTTTTTCCTGTCATACATATGCCACTTCTATGACGATAATTGTGACAAAACCCGGTATCATCATACATGTGGTGGGCTCCTACTTCTATGACAAAAAATCATGATAGAAAATGGGCTTTTCATCCTGGGCGGGCCGGAGACGTA
Organism: Triticum aestivum; assembly: GCF_018294505.1. Lineage (NCBI taxonomy): Eukaryota > Viridiplantae > Streptophyta > Magnoliopsida > Poales > Poaceae > Triticum > Triticum aestivum. The sequence goes on along the minus strand of NC_057798.1, from coordinate 431,012,319 downwards.
GCTGCATGACATTCTTTGGCCCGTCCATGACGGAAAAAACCATGGTAGAAGCAAGGGGGAGGAAAATTTCGGGGAGTTGCTGGTTACGGTGGGAGGTCGGGGGCCGAGCGATGCGCATTTCTCTCGTACACGTGCGAGGCGTTGGCTCTAACTGAACCCGAGCGAGGCGTTGGGCTCTAACTGAACTCGAGCGATTGCACTACAGGCTACGCGTTACTGAACCCGAGCGATTGATCGATGGCTGTTAACTGAACCCGATGGAGCGATTCCTTCTCTACTGCTGCTAACTGAAGTCGATCGATTGGATGAACAATGAGCGCTGCAGGGGGGGGGGTGGATGAACAGTGAGCGGTGGCGTTGCCTCTTGATGAACAGGAACCCGTGGTGTGGAGGGTTGGATGAACAGTATACGGCGGAGGGGTGTCCGTGGAGGGGTGGTTGAACAGGACCCCATGGTGTGGAGGGCTGGATGAACAGTAGACGGTGGAGGGGTGCCTGTGGAGGGGTGGTTGAACAGTAGCCGGTGGAGTAGCACGCGGTGGAGGCTGGATGAACAGGAGCCCGTGGAGGCTGGAGGAGGTCGACGGTAGCCCGTGGAGGCTAGAGGAGGTCGACGGTGGAGATGAACAGTATCCCGTGGAGTCCCGTTTTGCGGTACGCCACACCCCTCCCGATGAACAGGACCCCCGTTTCGACCGTAGCGCTCCAACACAAGTCCGTTTCGTCCGTTTTGCGGTACGCCACACACCTCCCGATCAACAGGACCCCCGTTTTGACCATAGGAGGTCCGTTTCGTCCATTTTGCGGTACGCCACACCCCTCCCGATCAACAGGACCCCCGTTTCGACCGTAGGAGGTCTGTTTCCTCTGTTTTGCGGTACGCCACACCCCTCCCGATCAACAGGACCCCCGTTTCGACCATAGGAGGTCTGTTTCCTCCATTTTGCGGTACGCCAGACCCCTCCCGATGAACAGGATCCCGTTTCGAACGTGGCCGGTCGAACACAAGGCCGTTTCCTCCATTGTGCGGTACGCCAGGCCTTGTTTCCATCGCCTGTTCCGTCCAAGCCCTCCCGATGAACACGACCACGCATTCCGTTCCGACCCAGCCGGTTTAGCTCCCCATGAACACGACGACAATGCTGTTTCTCCGTTCTGACCCAGCCATGTACACGAGCCCTCGCCGTACGTATGCGTGAGTAGGCGTTCGAGACCCCGCCCGTATGTACACATACGTGGCTGTATTTTCTTTCTTGCCCCCTGGCCGCTGTACGTACGTGTACATGCTACGTGCGTGCCTCTACTACGACACGTGCGCGCCTCTACAACGACCAGTATGTACGTACACGTTCGCGACCAGAATGACAACGCTACGTACGCTTCGACCAGGTGGGTCCCGACTGTTAGGCACTTCCTTGCCTGCGAAGATGTAGCTGGTGGGTCCCAGCAGTCAGGGGGGCAAATCGTTTTGGTTTTGTTTTTGCCCGGACGCACTTCCTTGCATGCGAAGATGTAGCTGATGGGTCCCAGCAGTCAGGGGGCGAATCGTTTTTTTTTTGGACGCACTTCCTTGCGTGCGAAGATATAGCTGGTGGGTCCCAACAGACAGGGGAAACGTTTTTTCGCGAAATACGATGGCCCGTCCGGTGGGTCCCCGCTTTCAGGTGGAGGAATAATTATTTTGCGCATAATAAGGAGGCACTTCCTTGCTGCGACCATGGACCCAGCTGTCAGCCTCTCCACGTACAGTCCACGTCCGATGGAAGCCATTCCTTGACCATGTTGACCACGCCGTGCCGAGAGCACCAGGGCGGTGGACGGCGGCGAGGCCTAGGAAGGGGACGACGCGGAGCCGGGGAAGACGCGGCAGTGGATGCCCACGCATAGAGGAGTATGAGGGTTCACTCGTTCGGCTATGGTGTGAGGCTGCCGTCGCCGCAAAATAATAGGGGGTGTGGGTGCGTAAAGGGATGGCATGGCCAGCGGTGGGAGTAGTAGGGGGCGGTGAGGCCTCCGCGGCATCACAGCCGGCCACGGGCGGCAGGAGCAGGCGGCACGACCGGCGCTGCTTTGGGCGGCTGGAGCAAGAAGACCAGAGGTTGAAGAAGCACTACAGCCGTTGGATGGACATCGTACGGTCACTTGAGCTAGAATTGTTCATATATTGACTAAAGTTGACAAAGGCCTCCGTCCCAGTCAACTTAGTAGGCCCACAAGTCAGCCTCCCACCAAGGTTGGTCCCAGCTAGCAGGGGGTTATTCATTTTTTGTGCGTAATAAGGAGGCACTTCCGGTGGGTCCGAGCTGACAGTGGGGGGAACATTTTTTTCGCGAAATACGATGGCCCGACCTGTGGGTCCCAGCTGTCAGGGGAAATGTTTTTTTCGCGAAATACTGGTGGCCCGTCCAGTGGGTCCCAACTGTCAGGTGGAGGAATAATTATTTTCCGCGTAATAAGGAGGCACGTACAGTACTCTTCCGATGGAAGTCGGTCGTTGACCACATTGACCACGCCGCGCCGAGAGCACCACGACGGTGGACGACGACGAGGCCTAGGAAGGGGACGACGCGGAGCCGGGGAAGACGCGGCAGTGGAAGCCCGCGCGGAGAGGAGTACAAGGGTTCACCGGTTCGGCTGTGGTGTGAGGCTGCCGCCGCCGCAGAATAACAGGGGGTGTGGGTGAGTAGAGGGATGCGCTGGCCAGCGGTGGAGTAGTAGGGGGCGCTGAGGCCTGTGCGGCAGCACAGCCGGCCACGGGAGGCGGGAGCAGGCGGTCCCGCCGGCGCTGCTTTGGCGGTTGGAGCAAGAAGATCAGAGATTGAAGAAACACGACGGCCGTTGGATTGACATCCAACGGTTACATCTGCTAGAATCGTTTGTTGATGTAGTATATAATAACTAAAAAAATCTTGCATACGCGTCAACTAAACAGGCCCACAAGTCAGACCACTCCCTCTTTTTTTAATAATTTATATATAGCTCATGGCAACTTCTTATGCAATTTATTGCAGTCGTTTTTTTGGTTGGCCAGGGCCAATTTTGCATATTTCTGTGGGTTCCAAACTATTTTAAATACCGAAATGTCGAGCCAGATTTAAAGTACTTTGAAGATATATTTGAATTAGGTTAATGCCCAGTGAAATAGGAATCTGAGAATGTAAAAAAAACCCAGAAATTATAAAGTAATTGCCAATTTGTCATCTGTTTTTATATTTACAACCCATTTCATATTACTTTCAATATTTGCAGGCGTCTTGAAAGAGTTGCAGCCCATCAGGGCGTAGAAAAATAAGTAGGCCTGGATTGGGTATTCTTCAGAAAAAATAAACTGGGCTCATTTTCACAAAGAAAAAATAGCTGGGCTGGTCACATGGTGAACATAAAATATAAGCCTGGCCTAGACGAGCCACAACCCAGTTAAAACCCTGCTCCGTCTCAACAATACCAAACAAAAAAATACTGCTCGAGTAGCTACGTCCCAGGTGTCAGCCGATCTTGTGGTGTTCTCTTGTCTATTGACTATATACGCTCACAATGTCGTGGGTCCCAGATGTCAGGAAAACACTAGGTGGAAGCATTTTATTTTTCCATACGCTGACGTGGTGGGCCCCTACTGTCATCCTCTCCACGTACTTCTGCCGATTCTTGTTGTTTGTTGACCATGTTGACAACATGAGAGGGCGGCGCCGCGGCGAGCGCACCAAAGCGCACGGAGGACGTCGGCGTTAACGATTTAGGAGACGGTGGGGGTGGCGATGCGTGCGCTGAGGCGCAGCCAGCCATGGGAGGCGGAAGCAGGCGGCCCCGCCGGCGCTGGTTTGGTTTTGACGGCTGGAGGAAGACAGGACTGAAGAAACATGACAGACTGTAAAAGCAGCAGGAGTACTTAACAACCTTAACTGAAACTAGCAGGGGCACTTAACAACCAAAGCTGAAAGCAGTATGAGTACTTATACAGGTTCAACCGTACAAAGCACGCCTCAGACAGTGCTACTTTGCCTATAGTTAACCAAGGGTGAGGCCGCCAAGCCCCAGGACAAGGCCCAGGCGCAACCCCGCGCATCCACAACCTTCTGAAAGTGGCTTCATCTCGCAACATGGTGAATAAACAAGATATTTGCTTTAGAGCCATGGAAAAGCATGAACATAATATTCTGTCCTATTCTACAAGATGGACGGGCCTTCATTATCTGAGACCACCAACGAATAAGTATCTTTTCACCTCCAAGGGGAATTGAGTAGGTCGACATAAACATCATGTTGTGACCAAGCACAAGTCTGACCCGACCATGGTGAGGCATCTTTATAGGAAAAATAGAACTCGGCAATTCCCGTTTCAAGAAGATCACAACTGCAAAACTATGTATAAGCAATAGTTTATGAACAACATATATAACAGAAAGCAGCTCGTACCATAAGTTTCTCGACACAGTTGGACCTGTTCAACGAGTGCAACAGTGTCACACATATCCCACGTGGCCTTCCACCATTGAAATGCCCCACAAGGACCTCAAGACGATCAATAAAGTATAGGAACTTGTGGATGTTGATCCAGTCAACTTCAGTGCCATTAGTAATAGCCGAGTTATTACAGAGTGACAAACGAGCAGACTGCTTAACTCTAAAAAAACCTACACATGCCACCAATTATAAGACAATATTAGTTAGAAGTAGCATCTTCGTGAGAGATTCGTTGCTACTTCTAAAGTTAAATTGTGATTAGTTAGACAGAATAGGTGGATTAAGAAGTAATCGAGGCAACAAGCAAGAACCAGATACAAAACTAACATGGATGAACAATTGGAACGATGTCGGGGTGGAAGATCACAGTGAAGATGAGACCAGGTTCTGCTATTTCCATCAACATTCATGCGCCAAGTTTCAGTCCGTAACACTTGAGAAAGTTTATCCAAGTTCGGCCATAAAAAAGCAGCGATCTTCTTGGTTCATGAACCCAACTCGGAAGTAATATCCATGGCTTGTCTTCACTGTGACCATTAAACTAGTGTATTCAGTTATGGCAAGGCCGAGCATCTTGAGTACATGTGTTCTAGCAGAGCAAATAATACACAGCAGGAAAAATAATATGAGAACACAGCATGTTCAAAAAAACCCCACCCTCCCGGATAGAGAAGAGGATTCTAGGAACATACTGTGCGCGTTTCAAAATGCTATGGTAGGATGAGAAGGAACAAGTGTGGTGTCTCGCCGAGGGCGCAGAAATCTGTAGGGTACTCGCACTTTGGGCACTGCAACTGAAACACACTAGATTCAGTACGAAGAAAAATGCATTAACGGCGGCGGCTGCCATCCTAGGATTACCTGCGACCAAGGGACTTGGATTTATCGGGGATGGATGAAGAATTCATACCTAGTTCTCCATGATAAAACCGTATGCAATCGCCGAGCGGGGTTTTTCTCTGAACAAGCAGACGAGGGAGAAGGGGATTCAGGCCCAGTGAAATATTGCCGCTTCGTCCGTCCAGCTTACTGCTAAAGCTGGAAAGGGGGGTTTGTGATTTGATGGCTCATTGGGCATTACTGTGACGCTACGACCGGGGTGTGTCTACCGTGAAGTTATGCACTCTAATTTGTGCATATGGCACGTGGACCCCGTTGCCGGTTGCCCCACATATCAGCGAAAGTAAGTAGAAAGACAAGAGTAACTAGTTACACATAAATATTTTTTTGACAGAGAGATACTCCCTCTGTAAAGAAATATACAAATCTTTTATATCACAGGCTCACCTTGCCGAGAAATATACTCCCTCTGCAACACACGGGCATTATGGGGGTTCAGTTGAGAATATAATACTCAGATAGGCTCACGGTTCTGGACTTTGGGCCGCAGGCCGACCCTACATGTTTGGGGGCCCATGTGTTCTACATCAGCGCTTTTCATATTGCAAGCGATCGGTACTGCGCTGGTTTTAGATGTTGTCGCAAGGCGAATACACAAATATGAATAAAGCACGACAACTGTTGGAATGAAATCGAACGATAGTTCCTAACCAGCAATCAGAGTTGCAATTCTATCAACGATATACCATGTGATAAATAATAATGTCATACTACTTATACACACATGACACTTGTTTCACCATGCCAGATTATTACATCAAAATCTCTCGGAGGATAGATCAGTTCGGCAGTTGCGTGCTGCTACTGAAGAATTTCAAAGTTGATTTGGACCAACTCTCCTTGCCGAGAAAGTTCGATTTTGACATCATCCCCTATCGGAAGATATGATTTAGATTTGAACCTTGACCATCCTTTAGCATCAATCATCATGCGACCATCCTTTGTACTTACGGTATATTGAGCAGGTTCATTCACACTAAAGCTACGCATGGTAAGAGAAACTTGGTTGCGGTCGCCCAGATTGTTGAACGACTCCCTCGTTGCTCTAGGAATTCTCTGTTTGAAAACAAGAAGACATACCCAAATAGTTAGATCAACACAGTGAATCATGTGAAACAACATGGAAAGAAAAAAGAACGAAGCACTTGGGCGGCCAATGCTTACCAAGAAGGTGGACATGTCGGTTTTTGTAAGGACTTTGGTATATGAAGTGCGAACTGCAGCCCAGTCTGTTGCCGGTGCAACTGCACGGGCCAGACCAAATGCAAGTGCAAGTGTTGGTGCAGGTGCCGAAGCCGCTGCTGCTGCCGGAGATGGTGCTCCTTGTAGAGCTGGTGCCGGTGTCGATGCCCGATCCTCCGGTAGATCAGACTGATCCGCTGACGCGGTCGGTGCCCAATCCTTAGCTGGATCAGACTGAGCTGTTGCCGCTGTCAGTGCTAGAGCAACTGCCGGTGCTTGATCTGTGCGAGACAGCGGCGATCGTGTCTGGTCTGCTATGATCAGCTTTCTAACTTGAGTAGGATCCGTGACCGTGATCCATTTTTTTCTTTATTTCTTTTAAACGCGAGAAGGACTAATTGTGGCGTTTTTGTTAAACCAAACTGCAGTTCATCATAGGGATCCAGCTTGTACTCATACAATAGACTGATCCAATTTTTTCCAGTAATATGAGTGATGGACAGTGCCTTCGTTACTGACACAACATAAGAAGTGAAACCTGCAAAAATAGCCATCGTAGAGCAAACCAAACGGTTTATTCTATGATGAATGTCACATGGCGAAACCTGTCTCGTAAAATTGCAGTAAAAGAAAGAAAACATGACATTAAATCAATAAGATTTAGACAGTAAATCAATAAGATTTACTTGATGTGACACGAGTGAATCCTTACCGGGAAATCACTATGTTGAAGTACTAAATAGAAGATTGATCGTCCAACTACGCATGGCATGCAGGGGCCCTGCCTACTCCCACAAGCAGGATAGTCCAAAGGTCGTGACAAATCATATGGATGAAACATCCATGGGACTGGAAATCCTGGTGGGTGCGATAAACCCTGCAATGCATAGAGATATTGGAGTGTAACCATAATTGATAAACTGTCCTCACAAAAAATATGATCTGGATACTTCAAAATGTACAGACTAAATTGAGTGGACAGACATTAACATAGACCGTTCTCAGGACTGACCACACACCAAAAGCGGCAGTACTAATAAACAATACAAGGTTCACAAACACAAATCAAGTACTGAACAATATTACTTACTACAGACAAGCAAAGTTGCACTAATTAAACTCTGCAGACTATTTCTTGCCACCGACCTACAGGATGAACCCCGCATAACTGACTAGGCCATGGACTTCGTGTGAGATGTCTACATGCACCATCACCATCTTGTCAACCTTGGAGAACCTAACAGAGTGGTCTTTCCACTCATAAACATGATGATGAAGACAGGCCGCATCAGATTTGTTGGGAAGCTTTACAAGAACCACACCCTTCGTAATCGAAGGCACAACCAGGAAATTGTTGTGGTCAAGTACAGCCTCGAGAACACGCCTGACAACAATGCTACAGGAAAACACTAGTTCAGGACACGTGGCGACAAGGACACAACAGCTGGATAGTTCAGCAGTAGAACTCATCATCAGGTCTTCCAGTTCACACACATGACTTTGAGAACTTCATCTCCACCGCGGACCTGGTTCTAATTCAAACAGAAACCATATTTCATTACTACCACCGTTTAGAAATATAAGATGATTTTCGATATTATACTCCATATATGACTACATATACGCACAGAAATGACTGAACAAAGACACTAGAACATGTCTTCAAAGGCATGAGAGCAGAGGGATTACATGCAATATCCATAACACAAGTTTCTGAGGCAAATATACCCTCTTAAAAGGTAGCATTGATGTTCATAAAGTACTCCCTCAGTCCCAAAATTCTTGTCTTAGATTTGTCTAGATACGGATGTATCAAGTCACATTTTAGTATTAGATACATCCGTATCTAGAAAAATCTAAGACAAGAAATTTGGGACAGAGGGAGTAGTTGAAATTAATCTATAAGAAATCAGTGTCAACCTCTCGCATGTTTTGGTCAAAAGAGGAATTTAGAACTGTCATTCGGAACACTAAAATCACATGCAAGATCACCCAGAAAGTTGTACTACCAGTACTAGTACTGCGTGTTAGATGAAAAAACACGATCAAGATCGAGAAAAAGATCGTCAACAAGAGACATTACCTGGACTTGCTTAATGAGGGATCCCGGAGAGGGGGGCTTGGACAGGGCGATGGCTTGAGCTTGTCTACAGTAGTCTCGGCGGGGTGCTTGCGCTTCTTCGTACCATGAGCCTCGACGGTTTTGGCCAGAGCCATAGACATCACGTCGGCCGGTGCTCCGGCGTCCATCCAAGAGAGGAAGCTGAGAGAGAAGAGTGAAAGGAGGAACGAGATGAGGGAGAAGCAAAGCGAGTGGGGGTTTTCTTCAAGAGAGGAAGCTGAGAGAGAAGAGTGAAATGATGGTTGCTTCGTCCGTCCAACTTACTGCTGGAAAGGAGGGGGTTTTGTGATTTGATGGCTCATTGGGCATTACTGCGGCGATTCAATCGGGGTAGTCTACCATCACTCTACTATGGAGTAATTTAGTGCATGGCTGGTGGACCCAGGTGTTGGCTATCCCACACGTCGGCGAAAGTGAGTAATTTAGTGCATGGCCGGAGGAGGATCCACACGGTAGAGCGTGTCCACTGTTTTTCATTTTGAAGAAAAAAATGATTACAGCAAGCGTTTCCACTCTTACGACGGAGCGGTGTGAAAGACAACAGCTACTTGAACATACACAGTGCTCCTACTACTAGGCATGTGCAGTGGTTCATACGTCAGTACTACACAATCTTGTTGCTAGTGTAGTAAGATATGACGATAACAGATGATGTTGTGCGCATGTTAACTACTCCTATATGTAACATAGTACCGCTTTTTTGACTGTCCGGTCGAGAATGAACGGTGAGATCAATGTTAACAGAACTAGGTCCACAGTGCACGGAGAGTACTGTGCTACAGTACTGCACGAAACATGAACCATATGAAGCACATCCTATAGTGTTAGACAGGGTGTATGAAGGGTGCACAGGTTGGGAGCAAAAGTTCCCTTCTCGACCCACTTTTGGGTGTTTGGCAGAGTGCATGAAGGGTGCATGAGTCCACACTAGTAGGTTGACAAAAATACACGAGGAGAAAACAACTATATTGAGATGAGAATGCAACCAAACACACCCACACGCTTTGTGCTACAATGACTGATCTGCACCGTCTGAGTTTAATCCAACGGTCATGTTGCGCCAAGACATGGACATGCCCATGCAGAGGGTGCCTAAACACCACCGAAGTCCCTCTGTTTCTCGAGGCGCACGATGTTGGTGATGCAGGGTGCAACCGCCCGCAGAGCCCGCTCCCGGACAACGGGAGCCAGCTTGTCAAAGACGGCGTCCAATGGCACGAATGGATTCCGGTGACGGAGCCCTGAAAGGATTCACCCGACAACAGCGGCGGCAGCATGCAACCCCTCCTTGTCCAACTCAGCCCCCACCATCGCGCGGAGACGGCTCAGCTCCTCGGAGATATAGGTGAAGAAGGAGACTAGGTTAGGAAGCCGCAACTCGTTGAAGTCGACCGAGTGGTCGAACGGGTTTAGCCCGACGGCCGGCATCATCGCGCTGGCACGACGGTAGGCATCGCGCAGCCGCAACACGTGCGTGGCAACTTGGTTCACCAAGTGGCTAAGGCGATCCTAGACCTCGTCACGATCGGCCCGCTCGCGCTCCAGCCGGCTCCCCTGACGGCCTATCGTATCTCCCGCTTTCTGCAGCAACGCCACCGATGCCTCGAGCATCTTTGTGGTGGACGCCTGCCGCTTTTGAAGCTCCGCGAACTCCCGCACATAATGGAGGAGCATGGCACTCCTCTCCTCCTTGACTCACGGAGCTCCACGTCCTTGGCCCTGAGCTCCGCATCCTTGGCATGGAGCTCCTGTGTCAGGCGCCTCACCTCAGACTCCGTGATCTGCTGCGCCGCCATGGCACCAGGTAGAAGCAATGGGGAGAGGAAGCAAAGGGGGCGAAACGGCTGAAAGGCAATGCAATCTACGGGAAGGCGGAGGGAGCCAGCCAAGGAGCGGGGAATCTTTTGGTTTTCACCATGGTAAAACACCAGTCAACGACTTCTCACATCAGGGAGCAGTGGGGTTTTACAGGCGGAGTCATCGTGACTAATTGGTATCACGCCTTCTCCCGTCAATCAAAAAATTAAAAATCCTGCCGCGCCTGCTCCCGTCAATCAAAAAATTAAAAATCCTGCCGCACCCAAACACCAGAGCAACGCCGCGGTGGATATTTAAATTTACCTGCCGGCAAGTAGATAAAAAAAGGGGTGAAAAAACAAATGTGGCGGCGGCCTAGCTAATCGGTCGAACTAGCCCAACTAGCTAGCCACCGTGATGTACTCGGCGGGAAAGGTGGTGTTTTGTGATTTGACGACTCATTTACTTGCTTCGGCGCTACGACCGAGGAGGACCCAAAAAACGCGCGGTAGGGCGTCCCATGTCAGGAAGAATATATGCGTGCACCACCCAGGAGGACCCCAAAACCGCGCGGTAGGGTGTGCCATGTCTCGGCACGGAGGAAAAATGTTCGTGTAAAAATATACTGTATCAGACATAGTACCTATGGTTCGACCTCGAGACCCAGCCAGTCGGTCGAAAACACCCCACTAGCCACACAACTTCATCATGCAAACGTGGCACGGTTAGCTCCGTCTCGACCAGCCACAACGTCTCTTGTTCTAGGCGATTCTTCTATTTTCCAAGCTTTTTTTTAGTTGTAATAACACCACGGCAAGCTAGCGCCGCTCTTCGTGTGTGCCTGTGCAAAGGTTAGACAATTGAGAGAAGAGAGATTGAGATAGCATACCTGGGACCCACCCGTAAGTGAGACAACGGTCATGCACGTGTTGACGAGGCACTCCCTCTACTCTACTCAACGCAAGTACTGTATAAAATCAAGTTATGGGACAAAGCCAACAACCGTTTGTTTTTTCAAACTGTCGACTTATGCTTTGTAGTCCAGGTTGCCAGTTCGAATCTCTTCTTTCAGATTTGTTAGTTTTAGGTCCAAATTTGATTAATGACAAGTGGGACCCCCGTGTGTTGTTCCGATATTTCAGTGTAGGATGGTTTTTTTGAACAAACACTTTGCACGGTTAGACAAGTAACGGCACGAGTTACACGTATTTTGCAAGTTTACGAACAAAAATGATAGCGGCATAGAATATCACATCCACACCACAGCTTAGATACTATGGTGATACGAGTTTTTACACCGTTGGAAGTGAGATCCAATGGCTTGGGAGTAGTCTTTGTAATTATGCGCAATCTCCAAACTCTCCAAAGTTTTTTTTGCAAATAAAACATTTAGGCCTCGTGTGTGCCGCTGCATCTTCGATCCAACGGCTCCCCGGTGCTCATATTAGGTGCTCCCCATAGCTTAATTACCGCTACAGTGATATGAGCATCTAGGTCGTATGATCAGTGATCAGATGGCACATGCATAGTACTTGTACTTTCTGCGCAATTCCCAAACTCTATCAGCCGTATATTGCAAAAACATTCAAACCTCCTACTATGGGCCATTAGATCTCAGTGAACTCGTATCACCATAGAATCTACGGTGCGGGAGCACCTCACACTCTCCTGTGCGAGAAAACATAAGGTGCTATCGCAGCTTGGATGCTACGGTGATACGAGCTTGGAGGTTGTTTGATCTGAGATCCAATGGCATCTGAGCAGTCTTTGTGCTTGTAAGCAGTGGCCGAACTCTTTTGGGGCTTTTCTGAAAAAAACCATTTGAACCACCGAGGAGGTGTTAAGTCACAAGTCCAACGCCTCTGAAGAGCTTGTATCACCAAAGCATCTAAGGTGTGGTAGCACATGATATTCTTACATACAGGAGAATATGATGTCCTCCTTTATCTTAGATGCTACGGTGATACGAGCTTTGAGGTCGTTGGATATGGGATCAAAGGGCATCTAAGTAGTTTTTGTACAAATTGTGTGCAATTCTCAAACTCATCAAGGTTTCCTGCAAAAAAATTAAGACACATCATGTGAGCTGCTATATCTCAGATCTACAAGCTCCAAGCAACTCGTATCGACATATAGCATGTAAGGTATGGGGGCACATGATATTCTCCCAAGGAGGAGGGGTGGGGGTGCACAACCAATCGGTGGTTGGGAGGGTGGGGACAAATATAATCTAAACAACCCTAAACAGAGCTCCACAATTTTATCTAAGGTCGAGGGGTTGACCCCCGACAATCATAGCTCCGCCTAAACACAACATTTGCATGTACTGTAGCACTAGACTTAATATTCATGTTTCAGTTTCATGTTCATTTTAAATATTGAACTGAAGACTGACGGCGTTCTGGGAACGGGGGTACCCAGTCTTGCCTGCCTGTGGCCTGCAGCGTGGCTCCAGGAGTGGCCCAGTACGGCCCATCTTCATCAACACATGCTCAAGACCCTCGCGAGGGGCCAAGCCTCGCAGGGCAGACGATAGGAGGCTTCCTCGGGCACGGCCTCGTCAGGCTGGCTCGCGAGGAGGCGGAGAGATCAAGGCGGGGTACCTCACGAGGTGCTCATGATGCAAGCCATGATGACCAAGGCCAGGCGGGCGCCGGCCTGCGCAGAGTCCTTGTTTCCTCTTTGGTGCAAAGGGGGCAAGCGCAGGCGAGAGTATCAAGCAAAGGCAACCATTTCGGTGCAACAAGACCAAGACTAGCAGGGCGGCAGGATGGAGGTCATCGTGGAGCCCAAGCCGGCATCATCGTCAGGGTCTTTGGCACGCGAGGACCAACTTTAGTCAGGATAAGTGTACTAGATGTTCCCCTTCAAAATGGCCACATGTTGGCGCCCTTCCCGCTCAATATTTGGGAAGAGGCCCAGGGCCTCCGCCTATAAATAGGACTAGCCACCCACAGGGTAGAGGGATCCGCATCTGGAGACGGAGGAGACTAGAGGCATTTGATACAGATAGAGAGAGAGAGGCGACTGAACTCCCCTAGTAGTTCATCGCACCAGCCAAGAATAGACCCTCGCGAGGCTGTTCTTCCCTTGTACTACTCATCATCGGCCCCAGAGGCAATCCACCACACCACACACTGGAGTAGGGTATTACACCACAATGGTGGCCTGAACCAGTATAAATCTTGTGTCCTCTGTGTTGTTCTTCGTGTAGTTTAGATCCTTGCAAGGCGATGAGACATGGGTAGGCAGGGGGTGTGATCTCCGCGTGCACCCTAGAGTTCGAACCTTGAGGGTCTGCCGGAACCCAAAATCCGACATTTGGCGCGCCAGGTAGGGGTGCGCCGGAATCCACCTTCCGTCGCCTCGTGTTTCGCCGCCCGTCGCATCCATGTCAGATGCTCGTCGAGCCCGCGCCGAGCGCCGGGCCGCTCTCGCCACTCATGTTGCCCAGACGGCCCCCGTCGACAGGCACCCCTGCCGTTCCCCGTCGCCTGCCATCAACGCTGCCACCGGCCCGACGGGGAACGAGCAGCAGGCGTCGTCCCTGCATCCTTTGGAGCGGCGAGAAGGCTGCACCGCCACCCCGTCGCTAACCCCAGCCGGTTCCTCGTCCCATGCCCGTCGCGCCCCTGCGGATGCGCACGCCGCGCTGCTCCTGGCGCGGGAGCTCCTACACTACCGTCCCGTCGACGACCTCTACGACGAGTGGCTCGCCCGCATCACCGAGCTCGACAGCGCCACTGGGGGCTCCCCTGCGCCATCCCTCTCGCTGCACCGCGCCTAGCCCTGCGCGGGCGACGAAGCTCCGGGGGCGCCTCAGCCGCCTCCCCCTCAAGAAGGTGCCTTAGCCCCAAGGCGCATGGCCCCTGGGCGGAACCCACTCCGTCCGGCGCCAGCACAGCAAGAGAAGAGCTGCCAAGAGATCCCTTGCCCCCAAGAAGCCGCCCGTGTGCTCCCCGCACGGGCCCGGCACAAACGCGCTCCCGCTCCAGCGCATCTAGACCCCACGCTGCACCTGGCGGCAGCGCACAGGGACTTCCAAGATCGAGCTCTCCGTCACCCAAGGCCTCCCGCGGCCACTGCAGGCTGCCGTGCCTTCACCGCCGAGCTGCGCAGCGTGGCCTGGCCGGGCAAGTTCAAGCCAGACCTGCCCCCATGCTATGATGGCATGGCTGACCCTGCGGAGTTCCTCCAGCTCTATCAGCTGGGCATCGAAGCTGCCAACGGGGACGAGAAGGTCATGGAAAACTGGTTCCCCATGGCGCTCAGGACGGCACCCGCACCTGGCTCCTGGCACGATATCCTCCTGGGATGAGATGCGCACCCGATTCATCGCCAACTTCCAACGCACCCGCGACCGGCCCCCGGCCATGAGCGACTTGCGCCGCATCAAGCAACAGCCGGGAGAGACCCTGCAGAAGTTCATCCAGCGCTTCAACAGCACTCGCCTTAAGATCCCCAAGGTGTCTGAGGAGGCCATCATCTCGGCCTTCTCCGACGGCGTGCGTGACATCAAGATGAAGGAGGAGCTCGCGATTCATGAGGACATGTGCACCTCCCTGGAGCTGTTCAATCTGGCGACCAAGTGCGCTAGGGCTGAGGAAGGGCGCCTTTCCCTCCTTGAGCTGCCAGCTGCTGACCCAGAAGAGAAGAAGCCCAAGGCCAAAGACGTGAAGCGCAAGGGGGCTGTCGTGCTTGCAGTAGAGCCGGACACCAAGCAAGGCAGGGATCCGCCTGAGTCATCCAAGGGCAGCCGGTACTGCGTGTACCACGACCTCCACACCCACAACACCAACGAATGCCAAGAGCTCAGGGCCGTGTGAGAGGTGCGTGCCGGCCGACGCCCCGAGCGTAGCGACCGGGGCTATGGCCGAGGAGGAGGAAGTGGTGGAGGACGATGGGAAGACCGTGGCCCTCGCCAAGGGTGGCGCGAACGACCTCGCGAGGACCGCTGGCAGGACCAGCCTCGTGAGGGAGGTTGGAGGGACCCACCTCCCGAGGGGGGTTGGAGGGATCAGCCTCGCGAGGATCGCCCACAAGGCAACGCGGGCCTCCCTCCTTTGCCACCACAGCCAAGGAGGAATGAAGACCATCATTAGGACGAGGGGGCTGGAGGCTTCCAGGAGCCGCGTGCAATCGCTTGCATCTTGGGCGACGCTCAAGCCCCGGCCTCTCAGCGCATCTTCAAGCAGTTTGCTCGCGAAGTGAATGCAGTCCTACCCAAGCTTGAGGCCACGCGCCCTCTCAGGTGGTCGGCGTGTGCTATCATGTTCAGCTCAGCGGATCAACTCAAGTGTGCAGCCACAGCCGGAATCCTCCCGATGCTTTGTTCCCCAATCATCAGCAATGTGCAAGTCACCAGGACCCTCATCGATGGCGGAGCATGTCTCAATGTCCTATCCATCGAGACGTTCGACAATCTCCAAGTGCCCTACAATCAGCTGCAGCCGACCAAGCCTTTCTCAGGAGTCACTGATGGTTCCACGGTTACCTTCGGGAAGCGCAACAACTACCACACCGAGCTCATTGACTTCGACATCACTCACATCTGCCTGCCATACAATGCCATCCTCGGGTACCCAGCCCTGGCCAAGTTAATGGCCGTGACCCATCATGGCTACAATGTCCTCAAGATGCCAGGAAGCGGTGAAGTCATCACGGTGCCTTGTGAAGAGAGAGACGCTGTGTGTTCTCTAGAACATGCTTTCCAAGCCGCATCAATTGAAGACCCAGATCACAGGAGCGGGAGGCTTCCCGAGGCTGCCCCTAAGAAGAAGAAGACATTGCCTGGCCCGACCCCTCGGGAGGTAGGCCCCTCAAGGTATGCGCCTGTTCAGGGGGCACCTCCTTCTGTCGCATAGGAAGGCGCACCCGGCGCCCTCCTTGAGCAAGGCTCGGGGGCTCTCTCCTGGAGGGCCATTGACTTTGCTAGGATCGCGAGGGAGGCGCTCGGGCACCACTTGGAGGCGTGCTTCAACGCACGTTTCCCTCAGGAAGAAGCAAGGCAAGGAGGGCCAAACCCTCGGGAGTTTGTCAGCGAGATCATTCAGGAGCTGCAGGAGTCAAGAGTCATGAGTGGCAGCCGCCGCTTACCCGCCGTAGCTCCCCATCCAGGCGAGGATGGCGGGCTGCGCGTCTGCATCGACATACCAGGACTCAACTGAGCCGCCTCTCAGGAGCGCCTCTGGCCCTCACGCGTGGGACGCTGCGAAGGTCCACCCCACAGCTACGTTCGCATGCCTTACGGCCTGCCGAACGCAGCTGCTGTGCGTCAGCGCCTCATGAGGAGCATCCTGGAGGCTCAAGCGGTCAGGCATTCCGCAGTCCTGGCGGAGATGGAGATGGTCCACGAGGAGCCGCCAGCGCCTTCGGAGCCTCCCGAGGCCCCTGGGCCTGGGGGCTCGTGAAGATCGTCTCCTGCAGCGCATGCTGTCCGCTACTTCAGCATCCCTTCATCTTCATCATTATCAGGTGACATCCTTCGAGTTTCATTTTCAGCTGGGAGCACCCCCCGGGGCTGCATCATTCCCAGGCCGCGTGGGTCCGTCCCTGCGGCATGTATCCCTTTGATTCAAGTTTTTTTAGCTTACTTTATTGGGGGTGCCCCTCGGGCTGCATTATCCCCAAGCCACCCGGGCCAGACCCAGTGGCATGTATCCCTCTTGCGTTTATTTGGGTCGTGTGTTTGACCCATCATGATGTTATTTGATGTCTGTCCACGGCACCCCTCCTCCTTCATGTCGGCCGCTTTCACATTAAAGTGGAGGGGGGGGGGTACCTGAGCATCGCGACTCATGGGCTCCTACTGGCTCTCCAGCCCTCACCCTCTGGCCTTGTCCACGGCATCGTGACCTGGCATACCAGCGACGACTGAGCCCGCTCGAGGGCTGGGACCCGAGGACGTAGAGCACCGACATCTAACCAAATTTGCAGGAACACATTACAAGTAAAGGCCCAGAGCCAGGCACAACCCGCCTTGAGGTAGGGCCGCGTGAGTCCCGCGCTGGCTCACGGGTGCGCAGATACACCTTGTCAGGCCCTACCGTGCCAACCACGTGTCAGGGCAGGGCTGTACACGCCCCGGGGGCTCCTCCTGGAGGGGAGCCCCTCCAACGCACCAGTGGAAGCACCATGCTCCGTGCTGGCTGACGACACTGCTGAGGAGCGACTATGCCCGCACACATACGGAAGCGATATGCTCCGCACTGGTGATAAACAACTGAGGGTGGCCCCCGGCCGCATCAACCTCAGGGAGCCCAGAGCTCAATGTCCGGCCTCATTGTAACGCCTCCCCTCGGGAGTGCCGTGCGAGGGGGCTGGGCACGGGGGCTACACCTGGGTCACGCCCAGGTGTACGCCACCCAGCCAGGCCCCTCGGACCTGGTTCGTCGCATGCCTCTCCCCGAGCGGAGCCAAGGTACGAAGGCCATTTGAACATCAAGGGGGACTCCTGAGCATCGCGACTCAGGAGCCTAACTGGTCACATAGCCCCTCACCCCTTAGTTCCGGAAGGCTAACGACGGTTGAGGTATGCGCGGGGCCGGGCTCTGCCGACGTAGAACGGTAAATTCACCCATACATCTCACCTCCCTACTTGCTGTTCGTGCGTCAAGGGGGACTCCTGAGCACCGCGACTCAGGAGCCTAACTTGTCACGTAGCCCCTCACTCCTTGGTCCCGTCCTGGTTTCCGGTCGGGGCTAACAACGGCTGAGGTATGCGCGGGGCCGGGCTCTGCCGACGTAGAACACAAGCAAGTAGGAAGGAAAAACGCAAATCTCAAGGAATTCAAAAGCAAATATTATAGTCCATAGAGTGCTTTGACAATGCCAAACACAAGTTTAAACACCTCCACGAGGCAGGATGCATGTTGCAGGAACTAAAAGCAGGACGGGAGCCGCGAAGGGGTCACTTTCTGGCGGTGCCGTCGCTGGTGACGGAGCTGCGCTGGGTGACTTCGCCTCGTGGAGCCTCAGGATCGGCAGCGCCTCGCTTTGGCTTGGTGCTGAAAGCCCGGAACTTCACCAGCAGAGCCTCCGCTCAACCCTTCACGGCCTCAGCAGCGATGGTGGCAAGCTCGCCGCTCACAGGCTCCAGCAGGCTGTCAAGGTCAACGCCGGTGTCGCGGAGGTAGACATGGGTGAAGACGCGCGTCAGCGCTGCAGAAGAAAGGACACGCGCCTCAGCCTCAGCCGTGGGGCCAAGGCTGAGGGCGACATCTTCAAGGGCGCGGACCAGGAAGGGAAGCAGCTTGGCGGGGCCGTCCTCGGCGCCGGCCAGCGGGCTCTCCAGGCTGCTGTCATAAAGCGACTTCAGCAAGGTGCGAGCCTTCACCTCCAGCTTCGCGAAGGCCACACGGTCCTCGGCCAGGACCCGCGCCTTGCCGTCCAGCTCGATCCTCTTCGCCTCCAACTCCTGCTCCAGGCCTCCAGCGCACCCAAGCGGCCATGGTGGTCATCAAGTTTGGCATCCCGGTCCTTGGTGGTAGCCTCGCGAGCCTTCATGTCTTCCTCCTTCTCCTGGCGGACACGGGCCTCCTTGACAAGCTGGTCGCGCAGGCCTTGCAGCTCACTCTCCAGCTTCTCGCAGCAACCTCAGACATCTGCTACCTCACCCAAGGCAGCGTCGTGAGCGGCCTTCGCCTCAAGGATGGCCTGCTTCTCCTCGTCGCAGGCTGTCGCGGCCTGAGCCAGCGCCGCCCGGACTGAAGCATCAGAGCGGACCCAGCCAGAGGCCAGCTCCAGGCGCCCGGCCACCAAGCGAGGGTCAGCACCCAGAAGATCTTTCCGCAGCCGGTCCAGCTCAGTAGCAGCCCGATCCAGGACAGTAGAAGGAGTCGGAGAGATGGCAGTTGGCGGAGTAGGAGGAGAAGACGACAGCGTAATCACATCACCATGAGTTGGGACCTTCTGCGCCCCGACGACTACGGCGGTGGCGTCAGGCAAGGACACCTCGGGAGTCGCTTGGGCCATGGGGGCTGAGCTCGCCCCAGCTAGCCCCGCCAGGCCTCGCGAGGATGACCGGGCAGGAGAAGCCCGCGTCTTGCCGCCCCCTTCACCCGCGGATGGAGGTGCTGCCCCGGACAAAACCTCAGGAGCCCCCTTCAGCTTTTTCGCCGCAGGCACCGGCCTAGCCAAGGAATATGGACGTCAAGCCTCAACAACAAAGCAAGAAGCAAAACGAGAATGAAGCACTTACTGGTCATCGCTCGCGGGCTCAAGCAACCTCCGGCCGAACTTGAAGCCCGAGAGCCGGCTGCTAGGATCAACCTCAAGAGGCTCGGGAGCAGGAGGCGCATCTGCAGATCGCCTCGGAGCTGGAGCAGACCCACGGGGAACCAGCCTTGTCCTGTCCTTCTTCGGGATCAGGGGCGAGCTCTCGCCACCTCGCTCATTGCCATCCTCGTCGTCGTCCTGCATGAGGCGAAGAGCGCGGGACCTGCGCTGAGGGAGGGGCGCTCTCGACTCCCCGTCGGTTGCCTCTGAATCGGGCTCCTCTTCCTGCTCCTCTTCTTCCTCCTCTTTGCTGGAGTTGCCGTAGGATACGTTCACCGTTGCCAGGGCCGCCAGGTCCTCGGGAACCTCTGCGGGCACAGGCCCGTCCCCATCAAAAGCGGGCATGGAGTTCACCACCTGCTCCCAATCCTCCTGAAGGAACAGGGGCATAGGAGCACCCTCCAGTCTCGCCACGTCACCCGCAACCAAGGATTGGAGGATCACGGCCAGATCTTCATCGGCCAGGACTATGGAGCTCGGGCGAGGGGCGGTGTCAACCTCCCCGAGCCTCCACAACGGGAGCGAATATTATCGAAGCGGAGCCACCCGGTGCTCCAGGAACTCCATCGGGAGCGACGCCCCGGTCAGCTTCGCCGCGCCATGTTGCCCGGCCACATGTCCGCGTCCATCCTCTCCAGCATTGGCTTCGCGCGGGGATCAATGAGCTCCGCGCGAGACCAAGCGTCAACAGACTTGGGCTGCTCCGTGGGCAGAATCAGCCGGGGATGGATGCGCCCAGCATCCACCATGACCCACTTGCTCCTGAAGCCTTCAATCCTCTTCCCGGGCTTCGAGATGGCATTGGAGCTGCCATATGCGACAAAGCTCGCGCACGCGGTGATGGGGCCGCGAGAGACCCGGAGGTAGAAGTAATGGCGCAGCAAGGCCACCGAGGGCCTTACCCCGACATGAGCCTCACAGTAGTAGGCGAAAATCGCCAGGAGAAGAACAGAGTTGGGATGGAGGTGCGGAGCTAGCAGGTTGTAATGGTGGAGAACAGAGAGGAAGAACTCAGAAAAGTGGGGCACCAGACCGGCGGTGATGGCGCTCACGAAGAGCGGGTAGAAGGTGCTTCCTTCGCCCTGAGGAAGGGCGGAACCAACCTTAAGCACAGCCACCCCGTCGTTGCCTTGCGCCGCCATCATCTGGCGCATCAGGGCAAGGTTCTTCCCCGACACATTCGGAGGATCCAGAGCGGGTGAGTACCATGCTCCGGCCGGGGTCTGGCGAGGCGCCATGCCTTGCTAGGATGCAGAGTTGGAGTAGATCTGGGGATTTCGGAAGCAAGAAGAATAGGAGCGAGAAAGGGGATCTGGGCAATGACTGGAGAAGGTAAAGAAGGTAAGACTAGGTGGGTA